>NC_064816.1:156859597-157014741 GCF_023721935.1 Panthera uncia | reverse complement strand
GGGTAGACGTGGGAGTAGGAGAAGGCCGACTGGTTCATCAGCAACAGACATCGGGGTTTATTTAGGTCAGAGGAGTGAGCGTTTGTAAAGTGCTTGGTGTGCCCCGGGAACACCCTGCACGCGCTGGGTCCTGCCTCTGTCATGAGCGGTGGGATAAAGTGAGGGGTGTGGAGGTGGGTATATGAGAACCCCCCCCCCCAGGAGGGGAAGAGCCCCTCGCCCACCCCTTTCCACCTGAGTGATCCTTGACCCCGTGGACACACTTCTGGGGACACCAACCGAGGAGCAGTGGCCTGCCATGACCAAGCTGCCAGACTATAAGGTGTGACGGGGAATAGCGGGGGTCCCTTTTGCTTCCCAGCTGTAGCAGCCTCCGGGCCCCCACACCGCTGGTCTGACTCTCCCTGCACCCCCACCCCCACAGCCCTACCCGATGTACCCGGCCACAACGTCCCTGGTGAATGTCGTACCCAAGCTCAATGCCACAGGGAGGGACCTTCTACAGGTGACCGAGGGCAGGGGCCGAGGGTGGGATCCGGACACTTGTCAGGAGGTCTAGGGGAGGCTGGGGCTGGAGGCAGTTAACCCAGCCTGAACCCGCCTTTCTTCGCGCCTTTCTTCGCGCCTTCAGAACCTCCTGAAATGTAACCCCGTCCAGCGCATCTCGGCAGAGGAAGCCCTGCAACACCCCTACTTCTCCGACTTCTGCCCCCCGTAGGCTCCAGGACCTTGGCCGGGCTGGGGCCTGGCCTATTTAAGCCCCCTCCCGGGAGGGGAGGAAAAGCCGGGGGTGCACGGGGTGCTGAGCTCCAGCTGTGCTGGGCCCGGCCGGGGTGGGGGTGCCCCGGCCCGTGTTCTTCGCTCCCTCCGTGGACTTTATTTAATTTCATAAATTGGCTCCTTTCCCACAGTCTGGCTGATGTGGTGGAGTGGCTCTGAGGGGCGGGTGGGCTTGGGCAGGGGTCTCTGTTTTACCGCCCTCTCCGGCCTTGCTTCTGGCTCAGACCCAGCCCAGTGGTCCAGCCTTTGCTCCACTACTCTGAGTGGCCTGACACTTGGGGGCTGGGGGCACCGCCCCCCACCCCTGACCCCTGGGCTCGGGGCAGTACCACCCCCGCACGTGTGCTTATGCTGGCAGCCAGTGTCAGAGTAAGGATGGGCCTGCACCAGAATGGGGAGAAAAGGGCGGGGCCTTTCTTCCCGGCTCTCCATACCCCACGTGTACCTCCCCATCTTTCCCTTCACCCCCACCCCCCCCACCCCCCATACCCAGGCTGATAGGCTGGGACAGCAGGGATCCAAAGATGCGGTCAGACGAGGAACATTCCTTCCCCTGCCCCCTTGTCAGTTTTCCAATATTTGAGGTACAGAGAAAGAGCAGGGACGGGGCTGTAGCCGGGGCCAGGATGTCTTCTTACTGGCAGGAGTGGGAAGGGAAGGCCTCCCTCCACCATCTCAAGCTGGGACCTTCTGCTCTTTGGGAAGGTTGGAGATGCAGAGCAGTTCCCATGGAGACAGGTGGTGTGCTGGTGCTTGGTCCCAAACGTGAGAAAAGAGTCATGATCTAAGGCAGACAGCAGCTTGTGTTCTTGGAAGTGGCTACACACCCTCTGTCCTCTCCCTGCCCCCCACTTCTTGCCAGGCTCTGGGTCAGAGCCTTCTTCAACTATTCCCTTGTGTGCCCTGAACATAACTGTCCTCCCGCTGAGTCCTCTTTGCCTTGATACCTGGCTTTGGGCTCCTTTCTCTCTGAGATGTCATTTCGATAAACTCCTTCATGCTGAGGTGCAAGGGGAGGACGCCCTCTCTCTACTCTTTTCGCCCAGAGAGATTTGTGGTGGTTGACTGGGACCCACCTGCATCTCAGACGCTGTCCACTGGAGGTTGGTGGACGGAGGTCTTTTTTGACCTTAGCCTGACTAGTCTGGCTGTGAGAGAAACAGCTGAGGCTGACGCACTAGAACTTTATTTGGGATGAAGAGGGCAGAGACATGTGCAGGCTGGGCCCGTCCAAGATGTCAAGGTGCAGCCCGGAAGACACAGATGCCAGGTCTAGAGCCGTGTGACGAGGTAGCAGGTGCGGTGAGAGGCAGACAGAGTCTTGGTGACGGCACAGGGAGGGGTGGAGGGCCTGGTGAGACCCAGGCCACTGCGCTGGGACAGGAGGCCTTGTTCCCACTGCCCTCCCCTCCTGAACCTCGGTGTCACCCCCTAGACTGGACCTGCCCCTCCTCCCTTGAAATAGGGAGCCATTTCTTGTTACCTGGGGCCCAGGCTGAGGTGGGGAACTTGGGTTCCATGGCTGCCCAGCCGTTCCTGAAGCTGTGGGAGGAGGGAGAGGGTCAGAGGTGGGGAGGAGTCCTCCCTCCCAGGACCAGCCAAAGTCACTGCACGCTCCTCCCCCACCATTCTTTCCTCAGCTGGGTAGGGATGGTGTTCTAGGCTTCAGGGGAAGACATTGGAGATGACAGAGAAGGAAGAAGGGTTTGTTACCAGATTGGTGCCAGAGTGCCTTTGGGAGTGCTTCCGGTTCCAGAAGTATCCCAGGACCCTGTCTTGGAACACCTGGGGGCAAGCAGTGGGGGAAGCGGCCATTGCATACCTTCTCCTGGATCTTATGCACTGATTCCTTCCCCCTCCCCCAGCTGGGGCTCAGGCCCACCTCACAGAGGTAGTCCAGGATCTCAAGGATGGTGAGCAGGCTGGCCCCGATGAACAGCCCCATCTGGCCCCCAATGTCGCCTGTGGAGACCAGGTTTCCCATCGGCTCACAGCCACCTGCCAAGCCCACACCTCCCCAGACTTCTGGATGACCTGGATGTGTGTGTGTGCGCGTGCGTGCGCGCGCGCACACACACACACACACACACACACACACACACACACACACACACACACCGAGCAGTTCTGACACTTCATAGGCCTTTTTCTGCTCCACGGTCTCATAGTTGAGGGCCTCAAAGAAGATGTCCAGCACGAGCACGTTCTCTCTGGAGGAAAAGAGGCCAAGAAAGCTCGCTGGACACCCCCAGGTGATAGCTGCTGGCAGGAGAGAGGTGTGTGATCTCCCGTCTGTGACTCCTCTTCAGAGCCCCGGGACGGGTGTCACGGCCCCGTTTGCAGAAGAGATGCTATCACAAAGGTTAAACAGCTTGGCCAGAGTCCCAGGAGCCCCGCGATGATGTACAAGCTGGGCTTGCACCGGGGTGTGCGCACGAAGGCTCGCCCGCGGGAGGGTGCCCCCGCCCTTCCCCCCACCCTGCCCCGTCTGGTCCCGGATGGCCCGACTCACACGATGTAGGCCTCGCTGCGGTTGTGTTTCCGGGCCAGGTAGCGGGCGGCGGCGCGGCTCGGGATCCGCACCATGGAGAGCTCCTTGGCGTAGCGCGTGCTGGCGCAGGGGTTGGGGCAGGTGCACGCGTCCTTCCGCAGCATGGCGTCTAAAGGCCACCACAGTCACCTGAGTCAGGGCCACACGGCCGGCGAGTCCGGGAGCAGGAGCCGAGCGGGGGTGGGGACGTGGGGGAGGTCTGCCCCTTACCCAGCGCCGGGTCCGCGCAGTCCTTGTATTGCTGGGGGCTGCACACTGGCGCCCCGCCTGGCGTGGTGGGGGAGGAGACCGCTTCAGGAGCAGCTCCCAGGCCCCTTCGCCGTACCTGGACCCCCGCCTCCGCCCCCACCAGCTCCTTACCTGGCATATGCATCATTCGGCAGCCACACTTCCGAGCCACATAGCGGGCCTCACAGGCCAGGCGACACCCCATCAGACTATAGGGGGCTTGGGGGCCTGGGCTGGGGCTGGGAGGACCTAGGGGACCAGAAGGTTCCGGCTCAAAGTCGGGGTCCAGAGGTGCGGAGCTGCAGTCACCCCAGGGTGGTGGCAGGAAGCTCAGCTGTAGTTGGTCAGGTTAAGGAGGCTTCGGGGAGAAGTGGGGCGACCAGGTGCAATGTGAGTGGTCACCGAGACAGCATGCCGAGGGCTGGAGGTCCCTGGGATGGTCTGAGATGTTGCGGCTGAAGGAGGGGGTTGGAAAAACCCATGAGGATACTCGCTGTTGCTGGCAGGACACGAAGGTCTGGTAGCCGGGGGCTGCCCCGAAGCCCAGCTGGTCGATGGTGGGCGGCTCCTCCTGGCTGTGGATCTGCACTCGGACCCCCACCTCAAACGGGGTCTCCTCTGCAGGGGAAAGGGGGACCCTGACGCCTGTATCCCAGGAGCCCCCCTGCTGCAGACAGCTTGCCCCAGGACTGTGACTGGCCAACCCTGCCTGGCCCCGCCCCCCCCCTTCACAGGAAGGGATGTACTCCTCTGGGGCCCTTCCTAGCGCCTCCTCTCCTTCCCAGAGCCTTTTGTACACCATCTCTGCCACCCCTCCAGCCTGACACGGGTGCCCCCATACCCATGTCCCTCCACACGGGCAGATACTCATCCTGCTGCACATCCAGCATGATCTCCAGCCCGTTGCCCATGCCGCCCTTGGGAGTGGTGAGCAGTTCTGCCCCATCCGCGCCGGAGTTAAAGGTGTAGCACTGACCCATCCGGGTGAAGATCTGTGGGTGAGCAGACGGGGGACAGAGCTCACCAGGGGACAAGGAGCCCAGCCAGCTCTTTCCCCCAGGCAAACATGAGACCTCTCCCCTCCCCATCCTCTATGTGGTCTCTTTGAACACGGAACCCACATCTCAGTGCCCCCGGCCCCTCCCACTTACCAGCACAGCTAGTTGGACCCTTGTGGGCTCCCATCACCGCAGCCCCTCCTCCCCCTTCCTCAGCCCCCCAGCCCCCCAGCCCAGGGCACAGCCTGTAGGACAAGTGTGTCTTCAGAGGATGGCAAGAAAGGAAGTGGGTCTCAGTTGCCCTCCTCCAGGACTGGCAGAATGTTGGAGAGGCAGAGGGAAGACAAGCCCACTCCCCCAGGCAGGAGAGCGTTCTGCTCTAGAACGGCCCCACTAGATTCCCCCCAGGCCCCAGGGGCAGGGGCTCCACAGACCAGAGCTCGGGCCCAGAGCCAGCCCCAGTGAGTGCCCTGTGCTGGAAGGCATGACCTTGTACATTGCAGTCCAGCTGAATGGCAGGCAGGGGTCCCCAAGGAGGGCCGTCTCCTGGGCTGGACAGAAAGGCACTGGTGGGGTGTGGAGCCCGTCGCCCGGCTGGGAAGGAAAGGATCCCCGGCACAGGTGTGTGAAGGTCCCCTAGCTTAGGAGGAGCCTGGGCCAGCAAGGCTGGGGGAATTGCGGGTCCTGGGCAGGGACTGGCCGGGTCCCTGGTAGGCCGGGCCGGCAGCCAGCTCACCACGGTGAAGTTCTCGGGACCGCACGGCCAGCCTCGGTAGCGGCAATCCAGCAGCATTTCCTCCAGGGCGTGTCCGGCCCTGGCGTACAGTCGAGCCATGTCGAAGGTGGGACTGGGCATGAAGCCGGGGGGCGCGGGGGGCCGGCCCAGGGCGCGCAGGAAGGCGGCATGCTCAGCGGGCTCCACGCCCAGCAGCGCGGGCCCGGCCCAGTGCAGGTCGTTGGGCGTGAGGCGCGAGCGACGCAGTGGGTTGATGTTGCACAGGGTGATGGCGGGGAAGGTGAGCCGGTGGCTTTCGCGCTCGTCCAGGGCTGTCTCATGGTGGAACTCCCCGTAGTAGCGCACCCTCTCAGCCACCTGGTAGAGGAAGGCGGCCAGCGACAGGAGCACGGCTGCGGCCCAGAGCCCTCGGCGAGGCGTCAGGCCCCCAGGGCCGAAGACGTGGCCCAGCCCATGCATCGTGCAGCTGCTGGCGAACACGCGGATGTCCGAAGCTGGCCGCTGGGCCTCCTCTGGCCCAGGATGGGGCTTCATGGCTGAGGTCCAGGGTGGGGGACACTGAGAGGGCTGGGGATTGGCGATCAGGCTGCAGGGACTTGGAGAGAGGAAAGAGGGTCAGTCCGAGGACTGGGAGGGACTGAGGATTTGGGGGGCCGGGCAGGGGTCACTGCAGGGAAGGAGAGGGGAGGAGAGAGTGGGGAGAGGGGCCCAAACCAAGAAGCGGGAAGGCACTGGCCAGGCAGGTTCGACTCGGCTGTCTCAAAGGAACCAGCCGGGGCTCCACTAGGCTCAGCGCTGGGCCGGGGGCTCTGCAGGAGAGGCCAGGTAGGGCGCAGCCGACTTGGGAGGCAGGGGCCGCTCTGCTGGAGGCTGCTCTGCGGAGCCAGGGCTGCCGCAGAGGATTGGGTTTCAGCAGTGAGGGGGCAAGGGGGCCCGCAGAGCAGTCTGGGGGGCAGGGAAGGTCCCTGGGGCCCCAGGCTGAGCCATTAGTGCAGCGTGTTGGGGGGGAGGGGCGTGGCTGTGGAGGCCAGAGGCGCCAGCGGAAAACCACAGCAATCCCGGGTAGGGCTTGAAGGGAGTCTGGAGAGATGTCGGGGCTGGGGGTGCCTTAATGGCCCTCTAGGTTCCCAGCTGCGGCCCTTGCGGTTGGGTGGAGGGTCAGTTGCTGACCCTCGGCCCGGTCCGTCCCTCCTTTTGTCTCTCCTCCCTTCCCACTAACCTCACTTGGGATAATTTGCTCCTTCACAAAGAGAGGAGTTGGCTCTTGACCAGGCTGGAAAGTGGTGGGAAGTTTGGCGTCGGCAGATTCGAGCCCCCAGCAGCCTACGCCGCGTGGCCAGAGTCTCTGCAGGTCTCAAGTCCCGGAGTGGTCTGAGTGTCCTCTTCCCACCTCCCCACGCTGAGGCCCTCCTGAGGCTGGTCTCTGCCACAGTGACTGCGGCACTCTCCGGGGGAACACGGGTGCCCTAGAATTTCGCTTTTTTTTTTTTTTTTTTTTCACTTAAAAACATTCTGGAGACTGGAATACCTCGTACCTGGAAAGCTTCCCCATTTTTTAAATGGATGCATTCTATTCCACTGTGTGGGCGGACCAAGTTTTATCTACTCACACTCCCATTGATGAACACTGGGGGTTTCGTCTTCCGTTGTAAACAGTGGTGCTCTCAATACCATTGCATGGTTGTAAATTCCCAGAAATAGAACTGCTGGGTCAAGAGGCAGCTGAATGGATAATTTGGTAGATACCACAAAACTCCCCATTGTGGGAATTCTACCATTTTGCACACCTGTATCGTGGTGGGCAGTGTGCCTGTTTTGCAGGAGTGGGCGGGGCGGGGTTTTTTGTTTTTTAATTTTTAAATGTTTATTTATTTCTGAGGGAGAGGGAGAAAGGGTGAGCAGGGGAGGGGAGACACACAGAGAGGGGGAGTCACAGAAACCGGAGCAGGCTCCAGGCTCTGAGCGGTCAGCACAGAGCCCGATGCAGGGCTTGAACTCACAAACCATGAGATCATGACCTGGGCCAAAGTTGGACGCTTAACTGATTGAGCCACCCAGGCGCCCCTCTTCTCCTTCTTCTTTTTTTTTAAGTAGGCTCCGTGCCTAACATGGGGCTTGAACTCATGACGCTGAGATCAAAAGTCACATGTTCTACCCACGGAGCCAGCTGGGTGCCCCTGCAGGGGAGCTTTTCTAAAGGAAGAGATACAGTGCCCCTGACCCAGCTGGGGTGCCCCGGGCCACAGTGCCCAGCATGGCATGGCAATGCCAGCCTTGAGAGGGCAGAGCTGGTACATTTGACTGAAGATGCTGCCGATGATCCAGAGGAGACGACGGGGCGGCCAGGGCGGGACTCTCAGCAGCTGGAGCAGACAGACACCTCCAGGAAGTAGAGTGGCGGTCCGAAAGGCTGGTACCTGCTGGCCTGCAGTGGGCCAAATGTGTCGTGCTGATCCAAGGCATGGGGACAAAGGACAGCAGGAGAGCCTGGCGGCTGAGGGCTGGGGGGGTAGGAGTGGGGTCAGCCCAGACACCCCCCAAGGAGGACGGCCAGGGCCTGGTGTCCAGCCCCGCATTTGGTGAAGTAAATGTTCACCTGCCCGTGTACCGGGAATGGGGAGACGCTGTACGGTAGGCCTGGGAGAACACAGGTTTACCTCCACTAATTTATTTACTGAAGCTTATTTCACTTGAGGCCGCTGGGCTCACACTGGCGGGCTCCTGGCCGTGAGTGGAAGAAACGCAGTGCACCAATGGACCATGATCACGCTGTGCTGTCGTCACCTGTCCACCTGTCTGTCCTCCTGACAAGACTTTCACGGGGGGCGGGGACATCCTCACGCCCATGGCAGGTGTGCGGCACATGATACACGGATCTTGGAAGCAGGGAGTGAACAAGTTTATTGTACACGTGACCAGCTCCCGAGGCTGTGGCACTGGGAGTTTTAAGTACTTTACCACAGATCATCCCATTTCAACTCTTAAAACAAACTCTCAGGATGAGGTATTGCCAGGCTTACGACCCACGTTGAATAGTCGCCGGAGCCAAGGTTGAGGCTGAGGCCACGTGGCGAGCGTGAGGCTGACCGCACAACCTTCCGGCTCAAGGCCCGCCACAGACCTCACTACTTCCCTGGGTTGGGGGGTGGGGGGGCTGGGATTTGGAGAGGCCGCCCTGAAGAGGTCCAGAGAGACCGGAGTCTGGCGTCAGGAGGGGTCTCTGGGGGGCTGGGGCTGGAGCTGGGGGAGCAGGAGCTTGTCTGCTCTCTCTCCCTGGGAGGGGTCTGGCAGGCCGCCGTGGACCTGGCTGGGAGCGGAGGCTGGCTCTGGGCTGTGCCTCCTGGGTGGGCGTTTAGGGGCAAAGCAACCCAGAGCCAGCCCACGCGCTGCCCCCCTGGGCTGTGGCCGCCCCGGCAGTGACCTCTGATCCGTAAGGAAGCAGGTATCAAGCCAGGGTGGCTGTGGCCCGGGGACATTTCAGGTGCTTTGTCCCAGAGGAGCATCTGCTCCTAAGCCACACCCAGAAGAGGCTGCGGGGCCTCCTGCACTCACACCCGAGCCGCTGCTGCTTCTTCCAGGCTGACCTCCGGCTACAGCGGGCTCTGCTGGTCCTACTCACCACTGCCGCCCCTGACGCAGGGCACTGCCTGTCCAACTGATTTTGTGTTTTGTCAGCCTGGGGGCAAAGTATCAACTTCTCCCTAGAGGTTTGGTGACCACCAGCACCATACGACCCCTGTGGCTGGAGCCTGGGGTATGTCGGCTCCTTAGTCTCCTTCAGGGCTGGGTGTCCGCATGTAAAGGGGCTGTCCACAATCTCACAGGGTGACGGAGACGAGGTGCACGGGGCCAGGGCAGGGCTGCGATGGCTTGGTGAGCCGGAAGCTCCTTGAGGAACAGACCATGGCATGCCCTGCCCCTTCTCCCCCTTCCCAGGGGCTGGAGGCATGTGGGGCACTTGTTCCGCTGGACGGGAATGGGAGGGGGTGATGAAATCTAGAAAAAGGACCATTATTCACGGAGCAGGGAGGAGGGGAAGCTGTTCTCAGGATGGGGACTGTGGGTTCGAGGGGCTGGCCCAAGGGGCGGGTTCCTTCCCCCAGGGCTCAGAGAGGCCTCTCCTTTCAGAGAGGAGAGAGGGGAGTCAGGCTAGGACAGTGAGGTCCTGGCACGGGTATGGGGAACCCCAGTGTGAACCCCTGATTTGTACAGAGGTGGGGCCGGAAGCCTTTAGGCTATCAGGTAGGGGGATACTTGGCAGGGTTCCTGAGAGGGGCTGGGAGGATCTGGGCAGAGGGAGGGAGGGAACAGAGCAGGGGGCTGGGGACTCTGCCTCTTCTGTGCAGCCTAATGACTCATGGCTCTGGCAGGCGAGAGGTAGGCAGGAGGGGGAAACGGGGGCGGGGGGAGGGGGGCAGAGGGAGTGGTCCCGACCTCCCCGCCTCCAGCTCAGCGAGAGTCCCAGGTCGCACTGTGAGCAGGGGAGCAGCAGCCCACACCCCAGCGCACTGGTCTTCCTGGGTGTTTGGTCCCTGGGAGCTCCCCTGAGCCGAGTCCCAGTCCTGGGTGCTCGGCGGCAACCAGACCTTAAACAGCTGCTCTCAGGACTTGGGGTGGCGGTTCCTGGGGCCTCTGGGCATCTCGGGAGCTGGGACATCCAGGGCCTGTCTCCGGATGAGCTCCGCATAGAGCCCACCCTTCTTTAGGAGCTCTTCATGGGTTCCTACCTGGAGAGAGGAAGGAGGGGCAGATGGTCACCCCAACCCAGTTCACAGCCCTAGGAGGGCTGGCTTCTTATCAGCCATCGAGCTCACTGTCCTCTCAGCCATCGTCCCTCCTGGAGACACTATGACCCCAGAGCACTGGCACGTCTGAACTCGCTAGTGCCGTCTCCCTGCTTAGCTGGGTTTTGGAAGAGCATCTCCCTTATGGAACCCAGAGACTCCAGCTTTCACTTGAGTGAGCAGCTGGGAGCTGGGGGCCGGGCCTCATGCAGCCTCCCGGCCTTGCTGCAGACCAGCCTGTGGAGAACAGCTCCCGGCCAGCCCCTCACCAGGGTCCCTGGTGCTGCCTCTGCTATACCTCAGCTCCTAGGCCCCTTCTCCCTAGCGCTCCACACTTCTCTGAGTCCCTTCCCTTCGGTTCTGGGAGTCATGAGGTAGTTCTACTACCCCACGGGACAGTGGAAGAAACGGGCCCTGGGAGGCCAGGGCAGGAATTCCTGAATCCACACAGCGTGTTGCTTCCAGAATACGCCCCAGGCTCCCAGGGCCAGGCCGGACCCTCACAGCTGAGCCACTCTTTCCACTGCGTCCACGGCTGAAACTGTCCCAACCCACTGCCTGGCCCCCAGCTGACCTCACAGACTTGGCCGTGGGCCATGACGACGATGTGGTGGGCCCCACGCACGGTGCTGAGCCGGTGTGCGATGACCAACACCGTGCGGCCAGCGCTGGCGCGGTCCAGGGCCTCCTGCACGACCCGCTCGGACTCTGAGTCTAGTGCGCTGGTTGCCTCGTCCAGGATCAGCACCGTGGGCTGCTTGATGAGGGCACGGGCAATGGCTAGGCGCTGCTTCTGGCCACCAGACAGGGTTGCACCCCGCTCACCTGGGGAGGAAGGGGACAGGGCAGGGCCTTGAAGCGATCTTCAGCTCTGCACTTGGGGGCGGCCCTACAAAGGGGCACCTGGGCCGTCTGGAACTTTCCATCTGGTCCCTCAGGCTCACCACCTTGCACCATGCACATTCGCCTGCCTCGGATGGGTCAGCATCCTGATCCCATAACCCTGTGCAAACGCACACGTGCACTCACACCAGACAGCAGGAGGGGCGCACACTCGGGATTCAGTGCACCCTGGAGACACCCAGTGCCCCTCCCACACCGGGGTGGGGTCTCAGAGCCATGCCTGGGCCTGTGGCTCCAGCTGCCTTCTCCTGGCCTGCTGGGTCTCCGCCACCCTGGGGACGTCCACGACCCAGATGTGGGCCCTGGGGTGTAGTGACGGCCTGCCATGGGGCATTCTGGGAAGACCCCACTTGGGGTCTACCATGCTCACAGGAAAACAGCAGAGGGGGCAGCCTGGGAGTGAAAAACAGCACCATGGGGACGGTGGTCAGAGGTCAGCAAGGGCAGACTAAAGCCCCAGATGAGCCTGCTAGTGTGCTGGGGTCACAGGTACAAGGAAGGTGCCTCTCGAGAGGTGTGGGCACAGCACCTCCAGTCGGGGGAGTGTGGACTCTGGGTGGTGACCAGAATGGGCTAGATCAGTAATAGAGCGTGGATGATGGCTAAAGACAGGGGTGGTGCCACCCCTGAAGCTCAGCCAGACTGAGGCCTAAGTTTCAAGATGCGCCAAGAACCCCAGATATGCCTACACCTTGAGACGTGCCGGAACATTCTGCAACAGAGCCAAGGACTGGGGGTGATAAACATGGCCCCAGAGGTTGAAAAAAAGACCCCTTTGTGAATGCACAAAGCTGCGAGCCGCAATGTGAATATTCTAGTGTAAGGCTGCAACACTGCAACGTCCCAGAACCACGAAAGCCCTTCTCTGGGTAGGTCAGAAGGGAGACCTGTTCAGTCACATCAATCCCTGTGGGTAACTAGACGGAAACGCTTTTAAATTAAGGAACAAAAGGGCAGGAATGAAACAGGAGCCCGAAGCACAAGGAATTACGAGAAGATTAGCGGTCCAGTGCTTCTGGTCCCGTCTTAGGACGTGGAGGCCGCTGGGAAGCTCTGAAGGTCCCTGACACCACAGACCCCTTGCAAGTGTCCCTGGCTGGGTCCTGCGCCTACACTTTTTGAGGCATCCCCGTCTCTGCAGCCTACGTGTGGTTGAACCACAGACCTGTGTCTGCCCCCCTCGGCCACGGACCTAGCCTTCCCTGATGCCAGGCCTGTGTCCCTGTGGCATGTTCACGCAGGCCTGGCAGATCCAAGCAGAACACTGTCCCCGGGACTCACCGACTATGGTGTTGTAGCCCTCGGGGAAGCTGGTGATGAACTCGTGGGCATTGGCCTCCCGGGCAGCTGCGTAAACCTCTTCATCCGAGGCACCCAGCTTCCCAAAACGGATGTTCTCCATGATCGTCGTTCCGAACAGGACTGGCTCCTGCGGGTGGCGGGGTGGGTCCACATGGGACATTCTGACTTTGCCCCAAACCCCGGAGGGGTGCAAAAAGGTGATTTTGGCCACACCGGAACTGGCCTCTTGCAAGGCAGGTAGGGGCAATTCAAAGTTACAAGTCCGATAAGAAAAGAGAGATCCGTCAAAGTGGGGAGAGGCCGAGCTCCCTGCAGGGCACAGGGTCCCTCAGGAGTGGGATGGGGAGGTGGCTGGGCCAGCTGGCCTGGAAAAGCCTCTCCTCTTGGGAGAGATGGGGAAGAAGGGGGTGTTCATTCTAGCTTTCTCTGCAGTGGTGGGTTGGTGAGAGTGCCCTCTTTATCCAATCACGGGAGGTGGGTGGACCCTCGCTGGGGGGCACCACCTCACACAGAAGGAAAGAAGTGGGGCCGAGGGCTTCAGGGTGGGGCCACGGGGGCTTGCTTAGTCAGGGGCGGGGGTCTCTAGACCTTCTGAACACCACACGTTTGTCAGAGGACCCAGGGGTCCTAAAATAGGGTCCCACTGCACCTGGTTGGATGGCAGTAAGGGAGGAGCAGAGTTCCTGCCCCAGGGAGGCAAGGGCAGAGCTGCGGCGGGCTGGGGAGGGCAAGCCCCAGATCCCATGACCGCTGGGGAGCCAGTCAGGAAGGCCTCAGCCCCCTACTCCCGCCCCACAAAGAGAGCAGGGGTGAAGTGGGCGGGAGGGAGGAAGAAGGGGAAAGGCCCAGGTGCAGTAAGGACCGCGAGAAAAGACAGACGGCGTCTGCAAGTTGGAGACACGCTTCCCACCTGGCTGATGAAGCCGATGACCTGGCCTCGGAGCCAGGAGGGATCGAGGGTTCGCAGGTCCCGCCCATCCAGGGTCACTACGCCAGCCGTGGGGTCGTAGAAGCGCTCGAGCAGGGAAGCCACCGTGGTCTTTCCTGGGGAATTGGGGTTGGGGGCACGGGGCGGTCAGGGAGGTGGCATGGTTTCTGGAGGCTCTGCCAGGAAAGAGGGACCCCCGGTGACAGGTGAAGGGGCCCCTCCTCCCACCCCACTCTGAGTGGTAACCGTAGGAAGGAAGGTCCTAGGGTGGGAGGGCGGGGGGTTCCTCTCACCTCCGCCGGACTGGCCCACGAGGGCCACGATCTTGCCAGGGGGCAGCGTGAGGCTGAAGTCTTCGAGCACCTGGAAGCCGGGGCGGCAGGGGTAACTGGAAGGAGCCAATGGAGATCCTTAGTTAGACCAGGTCCTGGCCCCTTTCTGCCCTGGCCCCTGCTCGAGTCTCACTGTATCCCGAGGCGGGGCTCATTTAGAGGGAGACACGGACCCACAGGGCCTCACGCCCCCGTGCCCACCCGCTGATGCCGCTGACCTGAAGAAGACGTTGTGGAACGTGACAGCCCCGCGCAGGTGCTCTCTGGGGATGCAGCAGCCCCCAGCCAGCGGAATGCACGGGCTCAGAGTCATGTACTCAAACACCCGGGCACCCGCACTGAGCCCCCGCACCACCTGGGGAGGGGGTTAATTAAAGTCCGAGGTGAGGGAGGGGTGGGGTCTGAGGGCAAGGCTGGCAGTGCAGCCCCATCTCCTGACACCCCCTCCACCTGACACCTGGTTCCTGCAGCACACAGGTGATGCTGGCTGCTGACAGGACTCCAGCCCAGATCCGATGTCCACACCACGGGGCCCGCCCCCTGACTGCCACTCACCTGGCCGAACAGGACAGAGAGGTTGGCCATGGACCTGTGAGGAGGAGAGAAAGATTCAAAGAGTGGGGACAGGAGCCCCAGAGAAGGCTGGTGCCAGAGGGAAGGGTATGGGTCTCGGCTGCATGGGGGCGGAGGACGTGGCGCGTGAGGCTAGGAAACGGGCAGCCTGAAGGCAAACACAGAGGATGTTCCTGAAATCTGGGACAGCAGGAGCCCTGGGATCCAGCAACACCAGATAGTTCTCTGGCAGGTCGCTTCTCCTTGGAACCGCGTTATCTCCTTGTTCTCTCCTTGGCCAGATGAAGCTGACAACTGTCTGCCACCTCAGGCCTGGGGGCTCCGGGGAGATGGGCGCAGGAAGCAGGCACGGGGCTCGGGGGAGCTGGGCTCTGCGCTGCCTGCCTGCACCAACAACACGAGGGAGAGCGCCAGCACCGTGAACAGGTCGGGGCCACGAAGCCCATGGGGCAAGGTCAGCTCTAGTGCAGTGGACTCCTGGGGGAGCAAGGGCTAATTAAGGTGGAAAAATGGATGTTAATCCTTTCAGAGAAAGAAGGAACCCGAAGACCCTGGAGCGTGTGGGGGTGGGGGATGGGCCCCAAAACAAAGTTCCATAGAGACGCTAGCGCGGGCTTGCCCTGTGTAAGGCATGGTGCGAGTGTGTCTCTGTCCAGGGGGGGTCACCTCCTCTGCCGTGCAAGGCTGTCGGCTGCTGGAAGGTGGAGAGTCATGCTTCTCAGTCACCGGCCCCTGACCGGGCTGGCTAGTCTGCGACAGTGCGCGTGTCTGAGTGTGCATGTGGGTCCTTGAAGTGGAAAAGACTGAGCGCCTTGAACGGGAAAGTCACTTCTTCCAGCGCCAGCGGTGAGGAAGGGAGGGGCCTGCAAGGAAATGGTTCTGGCAGGCTCAGAGTTACTGGCATTTGCCGGAGGGAGTGGAGAGGCATCGAGCAAGGAAGAGCCAGGACAGTGAGTTATCTGTGGACAAGGGAGAACATCCTCCACAAGAGATCTGGAGGCCATTAGGGCCTGGCAGAGGTGCCCGGCAGCAACCAAAAAGCAGATGCACATGACTCGTTGGTGCGCGATGACCTTGCTCTCAGAGACAGCTCAGGAGGCAACCCTGAGAGCCCTGGCGGGGGGGCGGCCCATTCCCGGTGAGGCCCAGACCTGGATGTAGACCAGGCGGCCTGGCCCTGACTGTGGTCTGTCTGGGTACCTCTCTGTCTCCTCCAGAGACCCAGTGCCACAAAAAGAACACTTAGGATGGGGTCTAAAGGTTGAGGCTGCCTCCCTCCCCTCCCTCGCCCTGCTGGACCTCAGGAGGAAATACATCAGCCTCCTAAATAGATCGAATTCTTCCAAGGTGGGTGGTGAAGGATCTCCACGTGGGGAGGGCCCCCCACAAAGGATAGTCCTAAGGCCCGTGGCTGTGGGAGCAGCTCTGTGTAGCAGCCAGAGAGAGAGACAGCATAGATGGACTTCCGAGGCTTTTCTGTTTGTAAGAAAGCTCTGCTAACTGGCTAGCCCATGCTGTGGGGAGGAAAGGAAAGGGTCGGAACTCAGGCCACAAAGGGAAGTGGGGGCCCAGACGAAGGGGAGCCTGATGGAGAAGGGCCAGACTCGGGAGGTGTAGGGAAAGGGAGACCTTCCCATCACTGCCTGTGGAGGGCCATATGGTGACTGTGTGCGTGGAACCAGGTGGGTTTGTCGGGCTCCTCAGGACCAGAGCACGAGGCCAGGGCCCAGCCTGGGGTCTGTGCCAAGTCCCACCTCTACAACAGTCCTCTCGGTCCCCAGGCTACCAGGGAACAGTTCCCAGGCTGGAGGAGGGATGAGGCCACCCACGGTCTGAACTTCAGAGAAGGTGTGAATGGGCCCAGATACGGGAGCACCAGACACAAATGGGGCCAAGGATGGGAGTCCTTTCCACCAACCCATCTTCAGACTGGCTCCAGTCTACCTGGGACAATAACAAGGCTGATGACGAGGGGCGCTGTAGGAAACAGGCAGTAAGACACAATGCAGAGCCCGGCCACGAGTGTCGGAAGCAATGTGGAAGGGGCATGGAGGGGTGTTTGGGGTGAGAGTCTGTTCTCTTGACGTGCTTGACAGTAATTCGGGTCTCTGCTCTTCAATGATTTATTACAGCATATTTGCTCCTCTGTTATTCATCACGACATCTACTTATGCTTTACGTGCTCTCACATATGTGGTGTGGGGGGGAGATGATGAGAAACTGCAGCAGAAACTGCTAGCGTTTAGCTCAGAAGAGAAAGGAAAGGGGAGGCCTTGGGGGTTTTGAGCAAAGGGAGCCGAGAGGTCCGGGCAGACAGGCCCAGTGGGGCAGGTAGATCGCAGAACAACGAACACAGTGAGCTCCAGGCTGGGAAGGGCAGGGGAGAGGCTGAGCCGCTCGGCCCTGGGAAGGTCAGAGAGGATGGCAGGCGAGCTCGTAAAGAGCATGTCAAAGACGGTCTATCCGTATGTGGAATCTCACTCGGCCTTAAAAAGGAAGGAAATTGACACAGGCTACGCTATGGACGAACCTGGAAGATATTACGCTGAGTGAGATAGGCCTGTCACGAAAGGACAAACGCTGTGCAATCTCACTTACGTGAGGCACCCAAAGTGGGCAAATCACAGACGTGGAGGTTGTCAGGGGCTGAGGGAAGGGGTTGTGGGGGCTCAGCATTTAACAGGCGGTTTCAGTGCTGCAGCACGAAGGGCGGGAGACGGATGGTGGTAACGGATGCACAAACTCTATACTTCCAAACAGTTAAGATGGTAAATTTGACATTACGTGTGTTTTGCTACAATGGCCAATTTTTTAAGAAGCTGTCTCGGAAATTTCGGAACCGTTTAGGCGGCCGAAGATGTCAGCTGCATTCCTGAGCGTACGGACGGTGAATCAGGTTACAGGGTGCTCATGGATGGCACGGGGGCACTCTCCCCAGCCAGCCCCCGGGGCGGGCCACCACCCCCTGTCCCTCCACTCAGCAGGGCTCCTGCAGGACGGGGACAGCCTCACACTCACCTCTGTACCGTCTGGGAGGCCACCAGGAAGGACATGAGGTCTCCCCCTGTCAGCTCCTGTCCAGCCACGAGGGAGCCCCCAATAAACAGAGTGCCTAAGACCATGCCTGCGTGTGGAAAGGGACAGACGGTCAGGAAGGCGTCTGCCTGGAATAGCGTCTACCTGTTTCGTGTGGAAACGAGTGTGTGTGTGTGTGTGTGTGTGTGTGTGCGCACACGTGTGCATGTGTGGTGGTGGAGCTCACGCACCTGGCGCTCCTACAGATGTCTGAAGGACATCAAGCAGGCGGAGAGCCGCCCCTCCCCTGCCTGGCTGGGACCTGCCCTTCACGGCTCCAAGCTCATCCCCAGCCGTGACGGGCGCGCCCACACCCCGGGTGGGGACTTGCTCACTCACAGTTGAAGGCAATGTTGGAGAGCCCCTGGAACAAGGCGATGCCCCTGCCCAGCTCCTCTGCCTTACAGCGGGACCCCTCCAGCTCTGCTCCGTAGCGTCTGGGGAGAGAGGCCAAGCCCGGCTGTCAGGAAGCAGCCGGGCTGGGGTGCAGGGCTGCTGGGGTGCATTCAGGGAGTCCTCCCTGCTTCATGCTCCTCTCCGTCTGGGACTCACTCCTCTTCCCGATGCTCCATGGCGAAGGCCCGCACGGTCCGAACGTTGCCCAGGGCCTCATCTGCTACGCCTGTCGCCCTTGCAATCTGCAAGGAGTCCAGGAAGTAGGCGGCTGGCTTGGGGACGGGGAGGAATGGCGGGGCAGACAGAAACGGGGAAAGCACGGATGGCAGGAATGCTGGTACCTGCTCCTGACACTGGCGAGACAACTTTCGGAGAGCTGAGCCCATTAGGGTGCCAACTCCCATAAGAATGGGTGTGGCCACCATCAGCATCAGCGTGAGGCGGGGGGACAGCATAGACAGGGACGCTAGGCAGCCAGCCACCTGGGTGCAGCTTCGCAGTCCCTGGGGGAGAGAAGGGACGCGGGAAGGCTGTTTGGCATCAGCACCACGACACGGGGACTTCACCAAGGGTCCACTGGCTACAGCGGCCAAGGCCGCTTCCCAAGGCCAAGGCCATGAGTCTGACCCTGGAAGGCCAACCGGCAGTCCACCCAGTCATAAAGCCTGACCCTTTCTCTCCTACCAGGCACGAAAGGCCTGGGTGAGAATGTCTATGGACCACAGCCTCCTTCCCCCAGACAAATCCCAATTTGCTTTGCCTTTTGCTTTAGGAACTGAAAAAAAAAAAAGAATTAAGCAGGAATGTCACCCAGGGGCTGCTATGGGCCAGTGTGAGGCATGACCCAGCAGCCACAGTGACCATGTGGGTGGATGAGAACAGGACATCAGTAATGCAGTAAAAAGCCTTTACTCGTTCTCGTTAACACTTGTCAGCATGCCAGGCATTCTGGGGGTAAGGCAGGCCAGGGTAATTTTGCTCTTGGCAAGCCGGTCCAAGAAAGGCTCTTGTCTGAGTCCTTGGGAAGGTTTTCCGGGGAGGTAGAATTTCAGAACAGGAGTGAAACAGCCTGTCCTGACCTTGGACGATACCACAGTACCTCCCTTCCGTGAACTTCCCCACTCCCTCATCCACACCCTCACCAGACAGCAGGCTTCTCACTTGGTGGAAGCCTAGGCTCAGAGCCCAACAGCAAGGTGGGTGGGGCTGGCCTGATGTGTCTACACTGGGGTGTGTATGTGTGTGTGTGTGTGTGTGTATACACACAGGGGGGCCTGGGGAACTGACCTGGGAGATGACGAGTTTGAAAGATGATTTAAACTCTTGCACATCAGCTGTCAGTCGGCTCACCAGCTGCCCTGTCTTTTTAGCATCGAAGAAAGCAATATCTTGTCTGGTGGTAGATCAAGGGTACAGTAGGTTGGGGAGAAAGGAGACATTAGTTTAGGACAAGACCCTGCCCCTACATTTGTCCAGACTTCTGGGGCCAGCAGTTCCCCCTGCCCGCACCCTGCACTGGCAGTACCGAAGCAGGTTGCTGAAGAGGGCCCTCCGCATGTCCACGGCCATGCGCTCGCCGATGCGGGACAGCAATACCAGGTACCCGAAGGTCAGCAGGCCCTGGGAGAGAGGCCGGGGCACTCAGGGGCGCCCAGGAGGCTCCTTTGGGTGCCCCCAGGCCCTCCCTCCTGTTGTACCTGAATGCCATAGAGGATGAGCAGGTAGGTGCTGAGATTCCGGGACTCAGTCAGGAAGCTGCCCACATGGTCCCTTGTGTACTTGGCCACAATCTCCACCAGCTGCCCCAGGAGCAGGGGGATCTGCACATTCACCAGGGCCGCACCCAGTGCCAGCTTGGGGAAGGAGGGGCAGACATTTAGAGGGGGCCATATTCTTCCCCATCCCTGGCCCTGACCTTGGCCCTCCCTCTCCTGCAGCTGTTCATGTTTGGCTAACTGTGTGCTTCCTCGAGTTCCAGCCCAGGATGCCAGAGCCTGGGGATTCCTGTACCCTGCACAGCCAGCTGCCCTGTGTGGGATCGCCTGGCATCCCTTGGCTTCCAGTCCCTAAGGCAGCCAGCCCTTGCTGCTTCCTGAGGTCTATCCTGAGACTTGGTGAGGCAGACAAGCTGCCCCTGTGCAGCTCCGGCTGGCGCTTCTGCAAACCCCTGGCTGGGTCCTTCCCTGTCCCTGGTGTGGGCGAAAGGGGAGGGGCATCTCACCACAATGGCTGCCGCCAGGACCAGCAGGTGGGGGCGCAGAAACTGCCAGAAGAGCTTCCAGTTAAAGCGGGAATCCCCGACACAAGGTCTGGAGCAGGCAGGAGGGGCCTCTTCTGCCTCACACAGCGCCACAAGGCAGAGGCGGGGACACTTACTCAACAGCACGGGGCCCAGAAGGATGCCCCCGACCCAGCGCCAGGCAGAGGGTCTTTGGCTGGGAGCTGGAGGCGCTCGAAGGAGGTGAGCCCGGAGTTGGGAGCGCAGCTGGGCCACAGCCCTGAGGAGGTAGGAGCTGTGGCGGCCATCAGAGCACCTGCAGGGAGACAATGGCATCGATGGCTCACGGCCCCGAGTGAACTTCAAGGGAGCAATCAATCAGGCCAGCTCTGGGGCTGAGGCCTCTGGACAGCATTTCTTCCTCCGTAGGGTCCTACGCGACCCCTCCCAGGGCTGTTCTTTAGCACCTCAGTTTCTAAGAGAAACACATTGACGCCAAGTTGCTGAGGAGCAAGACAATAGTCGGTAACCGAGTCGGAAAGGTGTTCTCGCCGTGCCATCAGACAGCTGGGCCCCCTCAGCCTCCAGGGACCCCTCTGGTCAGGGGCCATCTCCAACCCACGTGCTTTCTGATCATGGGACATCACTCTGGATGGCAGCTAGTCTGTAGGCACTCCTTTTACAGCTGAGGAAGCAGAGGTCCTAAGTGAATCTGGTTCAGAGAGGCAAGAGGAGAGTGCCCCCCGGCCACACCCGGCACTGGGCTGGCTTGCAGTGGTGACGCCTGGCCCACGTGGCCCCCGTGTTGCCAGTCAATGGTCTGGCTGTGTTTGATCCTCCCTTCCCTGGGAGGGAGATGCCCTTATTCTCACTTGATGGAAGAGAATGTCACGGGGACTGAGAGAGCTGGAATAATTTGTCCCCAAGCAGCAGAACCTGGACAAGAGGGGAACCCTGCTATGTGACTCCAGAATCCAGGCTTGTTCTAGCCTGCCACGTGTGCTGTGCCCAAGGCTGGGTGTGGCAGGGCCTGGACTGGCCCCGTGTCTTCTGACCCCTGGTCACTGTTCATTGCACCCCAACACCCAGACTCCTCCCAGGCCCCGAGTGCTTATGTGGCAGCGTATGGAGAAAAACGGTGACACACTCCCTCTCTATCAACTGAAGGAGAAAAAAGAAATTAACAATCCAAATAATGTATCCTGTCATCTCAGACCGGCCCAAATCACCTTCTCTGGCCTGCAGTTTCTGTATCAATACACGGTGATGTCGGATAGAGAGCCTACCGCGTGCCCACACTCTGCTGTGAGGCACGGGAAACAAGAGGTCAACAGAACAGACCATGTAACTACCCTCATGGTGGGAAGGACTAACAGCTAATGACAAAGCTTGCTGAGTGTAAAAAGGGGAACAGCAGGTGCTCAGAGCACAGACCACGAATTCCCTGTGTGAGGGCATCAGGACAGGCCTTCCTGACCAGACCCGAGGGAGAATGGGAAGGAGCTGGCTAAGTGAAGGGGGTGGGGATAAAGTGGGGGAGAGCTGTAGGCAGCAGGGAGCGTGTTTGGGACATGTGCAGGTACGAAAGAAGGAAGAGCTGGAACCTGAAATACAAGGGAGAGGAGACATGGGCAGGACAGGCATCGAAGTTTTTATAGGACAGCTGGACTTTAGAGGGCAATGAGGACCATTCGTGGCTTTTAGGCTGAGGTATGACATAATCAAATCTGCATCTTAAAGATCACAGCAGAGGGGAGAAGGCTGGAGAAGGGCAAGCCTGGCTACGGGGACCCTGTTACAAGCAGAAGTTATTTGGCCAAGAGTAAATGGTGGGATGTTCAAAGATTCAAATGAGGTTATCGATGGGGAGAGGCTTTTAAAAACGAATACGGGGACGCCTGGGTGGCTCAGTCAGTTAAGCATCTGGCCTTTGATTTTGGCTCAGGTCATGATCTCATGGTTCGTGAGATCAAGCCCTGCATCAGGCTCCGCGCTGACAGCGCGGAACCTGCTTGGGATTCTCTCTCTGCCCCTCGTACGATCTCTCTCTCAAAATAAATAAATAAACATTAGAAAAAAACACAACAACACAAAAAGGGTCACTTGGGTGGCTCAGTGGGTTAAACATTCCACTCATAATTACAGTACAGGTCATGCATAATCTCACAGTTCATGACATTGAGCTCTGCACTGGGATTTTCTCTCCTCTCTCTGCCCCTCCCCTGCTTGCACGCATTCACTCTCTCTCTCAAAATAAATAAACATTAAAAAAAAAAAAGGAATAAATAGAATGAGGTTTTTCTTTATTCGGATGGTCTTTTGTATTCTCAGATGCTCCCAACTGCAGACTCCACCTAATTTTTCCCTTGTTTCAAGGAGGCCCGGGTCCTCTCTGTTATGCCTCCTTCCACCCCATTCCACATGCCTGGCTTTTATGTCTCATTTTCCACTGTGTACTTTATGTCTACCCTAAATTTTAGAGAAGCTCATCTTCCTTCTGCCCAGTGTAAGTGTCCAATTTCCCCATGAGACTTTATATTCCTCGAGGGCAGGAAGCTCTATCTTATCCACATTCATCCCCAGCACTTAGCAGAGTTCTTGTACATAATAGATATTCAGCAAACGGTTATGGTTATGTTTGTTGAGTGCATGCCCTCGTTAGAAATGCAGAAGGGGGGGCGCCTGGGTGGCGCAGTCGGTTAAGCGTCCGACTTCAGCCAGGTCACGATCTCGCGGTCCGTGAGTTCGAGCCCCGCGTCAGGCTCTGGGCTGATGGCTCGGAGCCTGGAGCCTGTTTCCGATTCTGTGTCTCCCTCTCTCTCTGCCCCTCCCCCGTTCATGCTCTGTCTCTGTCTCAAAAATAAATAAAAACATTAAAAAAAAAAAAAAAAGAAATGCAGAAGGGAAAAATCTGACCTGTCCTGTTACTGCATTGTTTGCAAGTTGTAGACTCACTGAGGCCTACAGTAAGAAGTATGTTGTAAATTGCCACCCAGTACAATAAACACAGGTCACACAAAATTGAAATGCTTCACAAAACAATACTCTCCCTAATGTTAAAGCGGGTATTCTATTCTATTCACTTGTTTTATTTATTTATTTTTGAGACAGGGAGAGACAGAGCATGAACAGGGAAGGGTCAGAGAGAGGGAGACACAGAATCTGAAACAGGCTCCAGGCTCTGAGCTGTCAGCACACAGCCCGACGCGGGGCTCGAACTCACGGACCGCGAGATTATGACCTGAGCCGAAGTCAGCCGCCTAACAGACTGAGCCACCCAGGCGCCCCTCTATTCACTTGTTTTAAAAAGTAGGCTCCACACTCAACGTGGGGCTTGAACTCAGACCCTGAGATCAAGAGTCACATGCTCACTAGGCACTCTCTATTACATTCACTTTACATGATCCTATGCACTACGTTCATTTTCTGATCTACTGTGTTGTGACTTGCACATTTGAAAGACATTGCACTCGTGGGCACACAAATACTTGCATATTATCTGAGGTTTCTCTCCGGGTTTCTCTCTGGTTTAAATGATATCAACACCCTTACTCTCTTCCTAAAGAGCGTTTCAAGCATTTTAATAATTTACCATGGTTACTTTCCAGCTTCTCTCATCTCCTCCAAACTAAGACTCTAAGCAAGGCTTGGTCACTGCCAAGAACTGGCAAATTACTTCCCAGCAACGGTACTTGTAGCTCCAGCTTGGCCCAGCTCTTCTCCTTTTTCAATCAGATGGGCTTTCAAAATGACACAAGTCCCTATCAGCTCACCCCTGCCAATCTGCTGCCTTCCTGGCCCACAGGTTACTCACTCCAGGATCAGAAAGGAATCCGTCCCTTCTCAAAAGCAGTTACACTGGAGTCGCAGTTTCAGGGTCCACGTTGGTTTCCTACCTGCGTCTCTCTCTCAGGACCAACGCGTGTAAACACACAAAAACACACATGTACGTGTTTCTAGATTTTTTTTTTTTTTTAAATCTCTGCTGAAAACATCCAGATCTAGGAACAATTTCTGTTCAGCTCATATTGAATCTTGGGAGCAACACCAACACTAAATGTCTCTGGACACTAACAGTTTTTGTCCAAATTGCCAGACCAATTCCAAGAAAGAGGACAGGGAGGGGGCAGGAACAGCACCCAGGCTCGACACCTGGCGCCCTCTGGTGGGAAGCACGGACCCGATGTGGTCACCGACCTAGAGCGTTTCCTCAGCGCAGCCCACAGGCGGATACAGACGGGCCGAGTCTCCTGCTGGCACCTAGGTAGTCGCTATAAATAACTGAAGCCAAGCCCTGGGGAGTGACATTCTACCCCCGGGCCGGCCTACAACTTCCAGCAGGCCTCGCGCGAGCCCGGGACTCCATGTCCCGGCAGGCCCCACGCCCCGCCAGCCGGTCAACGGCCCGCGCTCCCAGTAGGTTTGTCACTTTTTACCTGACGGCCGCGAATGTCTGGAAGCGGAGGGGTAGTATCAGCCTGCCTGGGACAGGGCCACCCCGAATTCCGACCCGAAATAAGTGCACCAACATGATGGGACGTGAACACAGGAGCAGCCGGCAACGGCAGCTTCACCCTCATCCCATTGAGGGCTCCATGTTGGCTCCGGCCCCCATCCCGACAACCCCCTCGCGCCTCGGCGACGATTGGCGGAAAGACGCATCAATCTCGTCGCAAGCTGTGATTGAAGAAAGCCTTTTCGGTCCTTCTCCTTCCGGAAGTGTGATTGGACAGAGCCGACTATCCGCCCGCCCCCGGCTGTGGGCGGGGCCGAGCAAGTGGGGCATTGCTTTCCGCCTACTGCCCGGGCCAGCCCTGGGGTGACTTAAGCAGCGCGTGCTTCGTGGGACCCTCTACCGCGGGGGTTATCCGTAGTCACGCGCCAGCGTTACCCGGGACCTCGGGGTTGCTGGTCTATGGGTGCTGCCGGCGGACTCTAGATGTCCCAGGACTTCTAAGGAGTATAGAGTGTTGGTCCTAGGGAACGAAGGGACCCAAAGGGGCCTGGGGAATTTTTTCAAAACATGTGCGCGTTCCATGTGATGCATCCCTTTCTCCCAGACAGATCAGAGCTCCAGGGATGGCAGCCACGTGTATTTGGGAAAAAAATTATCCTGGTGATTCTGATACACTCCGCCTACTCAACGATTGAGAACCACTAGTGTGGAGGTCCCGTATAGCTTATGGAGGCGCCCCCCCCCCCCACATCCTTCTTTCCCACAGATGCCTTCTTACCGCAGTCAGGGTGACTTGTCTAAGGACCCCACCTCCCAGCTTTTGCACCTCCGTTAAACATTTATTTCTTCCGTGTAATTTGCACAGTTACCCTCCCCCCCCCCCCCCCCCCCCCCCCCCCCCGCCCCTCCACGGTCTATGGGTCTATGACTTCTTTCTGAGTAGTGATTCTGGCTCATTCATCCATACCCCCTTCCCCTCCCAAGTGGTGCCTGATAGAGAAAAGTGCCCTTTATAATAAATTAACTTGAATTGGGGTGCTGGTAGGGCAGCTGTCAATGAATGAATCAGGGGGGATACTGGGTATGAAAATGTGCCAGATTAGCTTGAGGTTGGGCTGGGTGTATGGGAGGGGTCCTAATGTGAATGTGGTGGAATACTGGGGTGAGGGAGGTTGAAAAGAGATCAGGCAAAACCCTACACAACCTGTAGGCAGATGTCTTGGCAGATATCTCTAAGATATGGGAATTTCCTAGCCCCTCTGCAATGTGGGATTCCATCTTGGGCACTAGGATGCCACCTCTAGAAGGAATTCTGCCTCCTGCTCAGGGATAAAACTATGCAAGCCCCGAGCTACTTTAACAATTCCTGTCCCAGGAAGGCAGCACAGAAGGAGAAAAACAGGCATATCTGGTCTCGTGTTTTGTGAGCAATTCCATGATTGCCTCCACATTCCTCCAGTGAACACACTCTGGGAAGCACTTTGTTCCTCTCTCTGTTTCACACATACTGTCCCCTAAGACAGCCCTGAGGCCTAAGCCCTGGAGGCCCTGACACCTGGGCAGCTGAGTCAGCACCTCAGGAATGGGCTTTAGTAGCAAATCTGTGATTCAGGGCCCCAGGAATGGCGTCGAGCATGCCAACAAACCAGCTGCCTCCTTCTCCTCCTTGAGGTGGCAGAAAGGAACTCAACCAGCTCATCCCTGGGTATGCAAATTATCCTTCCTGATCCTGGCCCCCCAGCTGCCCTCTGCTGGTTCAGCTCTGATGCTTCTCAGGGGGCCCCCCCAAACTGGATGAGGACTGGGGAAGAGAGTTCCGGTGTTTCCCAAGATAAAGAGGAAGACAAAACGGAACTCCCAAGGAGCCTTTTTCTACCGAAGCCCCCCAAACCACTCCTCACGTCTGGAATAGCTGCCTCTCCTTTCTTTACCTCCTCCCTTTCCTCAGTTTCCTTCAACCTGGCTGCCCAGTCTGGCAATCTCCCCTCCCCTTCGTATTGGCAGGCAAACAGAACACCAGGCTTTTCTTTTGTTTTTTCTTCTTTTTGCTTTTGGTCTTAAAGCCTTTCTCTGTGGATCCCTGTGTGCATGTGTAGAGAGAGGAGACCAGGTTTCAAGAAATCAAAGATGTAACATCTTAGCCTCATAGTCTTAGAATCCTTTGGTAGAAGTTTCTTTTGGCTTTGTTATTTTGGCTGCTACTTTCTGGCCTTCCCTTTAAATCCATTCCAGGTCTGAGGAGGGGACAGTAGGTGTCTCTGGTCTGCATGTTCTTCGCCTCTGCCTCTCCCTCTCCAGCTTGTGCTCCTCCCAGGCACAGAGGCTTGGCCGTGACAGGTTTGGCCGCAGATTGCCCTGGAAGGGGTGTGAGTTGTCAGACAGGTGACTGCCGGCTTGGACGCCTGAGGCCTGCCCTGACTGAGTCACCTTGCTGTTGTTGTCACCATCCTTGCTGGAGTCCCTGCTCAGCAACCCAGACCTCTGTGGACACGGCAGCAGCTCCCATCCGTCCAAGCTTTCAGGAGAAGCTACTGGCCCGATGGTGAGGCAAGTGGGCTGGGGGGGGAACCGAGGGCGGCTGGGGCGGTGGGGAGACCTGGGGCCTGGATCAGTGCCTCTCCTCCCCATGCCGCTGCCCCCTCTCCCTCCTCCTCCATGTCGGGGGCCTGGCAGAGGGAGGATTTCCATCTTCTCTCTGTCCCCTGCCCCTCACACAAGAAGCTCTCCTTCCTCGGTCCCTCCCCCGGCCCTGGGACCCCCCTGCCCAGCGTTGCAGGCCCCAGGGGGCTCTCAGCCTCCCCACAGTGCCCTCCCCACCCCAACAGCGCAGGCAGGGCCCGCGATGACACCCAGCTCTGCTCCCCCCTCTTGGGGCTCCCACTCCACCCCACCCCTGGCCCCAGTGACTCCCCCTCCCTCGCACCGATGCCCCCAGGACCCTCCTGGGCTGCGGATAGGGCCTCTGATCCCTGAGCAGGATTATGAGCGGCTGGAGGACTGTGACCCCGAGGGGTCCCAAGATTCACCCCTCCACGGGGAGGAGCAGCAGCCCCTGCTCCATGTGCCTGAAGGGCTCCGAGGTGAGTGTGGGTGTGGGGCTGCGAGGGGAGCACGCTGGGGAGGGCCTGGGGGCTCCCGAGGATGTGAACTGGGCGCTCAGGTGAGAGCCAAGTCCCAACACTCTCCCCTCTGTGCCCAGGCTCCTGGCACCACATCCAGAACCTGGACAGCTTCTTCACCAAGATATCCTTTGTGCTCGGCCTGGCAGCACCGGTGTGGGAGGGCCCTTTGGTGCTGGTGCCATTCTTGGCCGGCGGCTCTCAGGGCGCAGTGGGTTGCGGAAGTGAGGGAGAGGTGTCTTCGAGAAAGGCCCTTCGTGCCTCAGGCTTCTTTCTTGACGTACCGCCACATCTATAGCTACCACCAGAGGAATGGCTTTGCCTGCATCCTGCTGGAGGATGTCTTCCAGCTGGGGTGAGATGCTTGTCCCAAGCCCCAGACTCTGTCACCTTGCTCCCTCAGCAGTGCCTGCTGCTTTTAGTCCGTGTCGCACCCCACCCAAGCAGCCCAGAGGCTCGGCAGGGAGGGGAGGACACTCAGGGCTGACCTGGAGGTTGGGGCAGGAGCCTGCCCTGCCCTCAGACCTGACCACTGCACTCCCTGTCTCCCAGACAATTCGTCTTCATCGTCACCTTCACAACCTTCCTCCTTCGTTGCGTTGATTACAACATTCTCTTCGCCAACCAACCGAACAACAGAACGACACCTGGCTTGCTCCACGGCAAAGTCACCTTGGCAGATGCCATCCTGTCCTCCTCCCAGTGTGCCCAGCGGTGAGTGACAGCTGGTGGGGGGAGCATGGAAGGGGGAGATGAGCAGACAAGCAGACAAGCACCGCCCCCCCCCATCCTTTTGTCCTTTGGTCTAAATCAGCAGTACTCCCAAGTTTTTGGTCTCAGCACACGTTGAATACACTTAAACTTGATCAAGAACGCCCAAGAGCTTTTGTTTATGAGAATCGTATCTGTCTATATTTACCTCATTCGAGACCTAAGCTGAGAATAGCTTTAAAATCTAGGAATACACCAGCACACGTTCCATCGGCTGCCGATGTGGTGTCACACACGTAGCTTCTGGAAAAGTCCACTGTATGCTCATGAGAGAATGAGCATGAAAACGGCAGGAAACCTTCGTCTTACCTGAGAAAAGTTGGGATCTTGCCGACACTTATAAGGGCCTCAGGGTCTCCCAGGGCCCACACGCTGAGAGCTGCTGGTGGAGCTGGGTCCCTCTCTCTGTGACTTTTCCCTCGCTCCCCAAGTCTAGTCTCCCTTTCTATTGGGCCCCCACTTTCTCGCTGCTATCTGTCCCACCCCACACAGGATCCGCTCCAGCCCCCTGCTGGTTTTCCTTCTGATCCTGGCTGCAGCCTTCTGGCTGTTACAGCTGCTTCGCTCAGTCTGCAACCTCTTCAGCTACTGGGACATCCAGGTGTTTTACAGGGAGGCCCTGCACATCCCCCCGGTGAGCTGGGTGGGCGTGTCTGTGGAGGGGTGCCATGTCAGGGGTGGGGACAGAGAATAGGGAGGAGCGGGGGCTGGACAGATGGAAGGGCCCACTGGAAAGCAGGCAGAAGGCCTCGCTGACACCTGCCCAGGCCCTGAGTAATGTTAGGAGAAGAGGTACCACCACTTACTGCTAAGGCTTGGTCCTTACCCGAGTGGTTTTGTTGACTTGGATTACAGCTGATGATTTAGGGTCACATGCTTGTGCTCCAAACAGTGGATATTTAGAGGAAGGGCGGTCATCCGACTTTACAGGGCAGGAGGAATTTGGGTGGGGCTGGGAAGGATAGGAGGTGGGAAGGCATTCCAAGGCCCGATGATGCAGGAGGTGGGGGGGGCGGTGAGCATCTGTGGGCAGCAGTGAGGAGTGGACCCACCAGCCTGCAACTGAGTGGTCAGGCCCCGTTGGGTGATACCCCCCCCCCCCACTTTCTGGCCTCCCTCACGATTGCAGTGAGCCACTGTGTGGGCCCCTTCACTGTCCTAGTTCATGCTTTGCCCTTTCTTTCCTCCCCATCTCGTTCATGCTCCTTCTTACTCTGTTCCCCAGTTCGTTCTTTAAGGCTCAGCTCAAAGGCTGTCTTCTGCAGCCTGCTTCCCTTGCTCCCCTCAGAAGCGCAGAACCTTCTGCATGGCTCTCCTGCAGGGCCAAGGGGAGAGGTTTCCTTCCAAAAGGCGCCTCGAGTGGGGGAGCACAGGCAGAGTGCAGGGAGGATGGAGAGGGCCAGGGGAGCATCGGTGGGGGAAGGCAGGAGTTAGAGCACTGCTTCTCCAGGAGGCTGCTGACCCTTCTCTTCCTCCTCCTCCTTTCTTTCTCCCCCTCCCCCATTCCTTCCAGGGGAAGGGGAGAGCCTGGGATGGACTGGAGAGGCTGGCCTGGAGGGACTTGACTAAGCCGGACTGGGGCAGCTGGGTGAAACTGGGCTAACGTGAGGTTTGCAGATGAGACCCGAGTGAGATCTGACAGCACCCCACCCAGACATGGACACAGCCGGTGTCTTAGGAGGGTTAATGGGCGGTGGAGTGGGATGGGGCTGGGGGCGGGGGGTCCGTCTCAAAGCATGCTGAGGTAAGAGGTGGTGAGGCTTCAGGTCCTGTGTTGGCCTGCACCCTAGGGCTGGGAAGGAGAGACAGTTCCCAGGTCCCGGCAGCAGTTCTGTGCCCTCTGTGAAGAACCAGGGCGGGGAGGTTTCGGAAAATCTGCTCCTGAGAAGCTGAGACCAAATACCTGAAGAAGTTAACTTACGAGGTGTCCCTGGGAAGCACAAGACTCATGGCCTTGAGAGTGGCAGGGGCAGGAGGAACACAATTCAGGAGACAATGAAGGGAAATAAGCGCCCTGGCCAGTGACAAGGTTAGAGGAGGGCAAGAGAGGGCAGAACTTTCGGGAAAGGTGACAGGTTTCCCCCCTTGAAGGACACTGGGTGAGGAAGGTGGGGAGAGGGCAGACGAGGGAGGTAGCTCCGTCAAGGTGAGTTTGGGCATCACCGAACCCAGCTGACGCTCAACAGCCCCCTCTCCTCAGGAGGAACTCAGCTCGGTGCCCTGGGCCGAGGTTCAGTGCCGCCTGCTGGCGCTGCAGAAGAGCGGGGGGCTGTGCGTGCAGCCGCGGCCGCTGACCGAGCTCGACGTCCACCACCGCATCCTGCGCTACACCAACTACAAGGTGGCGCTGGCCAACAAGGGCCTGCTGCCCGCGCGCTGCGCGCTGCCCTGGGGAGGCAGCGCGGCCTTCCTCAGCCGCGGCCTGGCGCTCAACGTCGACCTGCTTCTCTTCCGCGGGCCCTTCTCGCTCTTCCGCGGGGGCTGGGAGCTGCCCGACGCCTACAAGCGCAGCGACCAGCGAGGCGCCCTGGCCGCGCGCTGGCGGCGCACGGTGCTGCTGCTGGCCGCCGTGAACCTGGCGCTGAGCCCGCTGGTGCTGGCCTGGCAGGTGCTGCACGCCTTCTACAGCCACGCGGAGCTGCTGCGGCGCGAGCCGGGGGCGCTGGGGACGCGCCGCTGGTCCCGCCTGGCCCACCTGCAGCTGCGCCACTTCAACGAGCTGCCGCACGAGCTGCGCGCGCGCCTAGCCCGCGCCTACCGCCCCGCCGCCGCCTTCCTGCGCGCCGCCGCGCCCCCGGCGCCCCTGCTCGCGCTGCTGGCCCGCCAGCTCGTCTTCTTCGCCGGCGCGCTCTTCGCCGCGCTGCTCGTGCTCACCGTGTACGACGAGGACGTGCTGGCCGTGGAGCACGTGCTCACCGCCATGACCGCGCTCGGGGTCACCGCCACCGTGGCCAGGTGCTCGGGGAGCTGCCCGGGAAGGAGGGGGGCATTCCTCTGACCCGGGGCCGAGCCTCCCGCGAATCCCTACAACACCACCACCCCCAACCCCGCCCTGGGCGCCCCCTCTCCCCCGGCCCTGCCTCCCACCCGCACGTCCTCCTAACCGCGGGCCCCCTTCTGCACCCCCATCTCGATCTCCAGGTCTTTCATTCCGGAAGAACAGGGCCGGGGTCGTTCCCCGCAGTTCCTGCTGCAGGCGGCCTTGGCGCACATGCATTACCTCCCGGAGGAGCCCGGCCCTGCCGGCAAGGCCAGCGCTTACCGGCAGATGGCGCGGCTGCTTCAGTACCGAGCGGTGAGGGTCCGGCCCGAAGCGGGCCGCGGAGACCCCAGAGCCGCCAGCGTCTGGTCTGGGGGAGGGCGAGGGGCAGACGGGCTCCGGGCTGGCCATCCCGGGAGCCGGCAAGTGACTCTGGAGGTTTCTGGCCCTGGCAGGCGTCCTAGGAGACCTCTTTGTCCTGATCACGAGTCCCCTCAACGACTCTTTCTCAGCCTCACCTTGCTTCCCCAGGTCTCCCTCCTGGAGGAGCTCCTGTCCCCTCTCCTCACTCCGCTGTTTCTACTGTTCTGGTTTTGCCCCCGTTCCCTGGAGATCATTGACTTTTTTCATCACTTCACTGTGGATGTGGCTGGAGTTGGGGACATCTGTTCCTTTGCCCTGATGGATGTGAAGCGCCACGGCCACCCTCAGGTTAGAGCCCATCCCTGGCTGTGTGGGGTTGTGGTTGGATAGGGGTTTGCTTGCCTCACTTAAAGCAAAGCTGGGTTCCACCCCAAGTTCTATCACTGACCACCTGTGACCTGGAGCATGTCACTTGCCATGTGGTAGTGTCCTTATCTGTCAAATGAGGATGGTGACCGTAGCCAATGCACAGGGCTGTGAGGATTGCATGAAATGATGTGTGCAGTACCCTAACAGGGTTCCTGGCACATTGTAAGTCCAGTAAACAGGAGCGGAAACCATCAGAGAGTCTGAGAAATGAGCTGGTCAGTAGACGGGGCTGGCATAAGGCGGTCAGGCCAGCCAGCCCTGGGGTCCATCGTGCACATGCTGGCAAAACATTAAGCCCGCGCCCTACCCTTGTGCTGGCTCTAGACCCAGGTCCTGTTTTGCTGCTGTATTTTTGGTTGATCTTGAGCAAGTCCCCATCGTGGCTTCTGTTCTTTGACCTGGAAAACGGGGCTAGTGTTTCCTGTCACGCCTACCCCGCAAGGCTCCCACGGAAGCTATAAAAGCAGTGTCCACAGGATGTGAACGATTGACTGTTCTTGTTCTCAGTGGCTCTCGGCAGGACAGACAGAGGCCTCGCTCTCTCAGCGTGCAGAGGATGGAAAGACTGAGCTCTCCTTGATGAGGTTCTCCCTGGTGCATCCACAATGGCGCCCCCCAGGGCACAGCTCCAAGTTCCTGGGGCACCTTCGGGGCAGGGTCCAACAAGATGCAGCAGCCTGGGGCGCCACTTCTGTCCGCAGTCCCCCCACCCCGGGGGTGCTCAGTGACTCCTCCTCACCTCTGGTGAGTTGCAGCCTGGCCTACTCTTCTGCCCTCACCACCCCCAGGCTCTCCCCTCCAACTCACTGTTTGTATTGACCTGCTCCCTGGGCCAGCTTGCTCCCGGGCCTTCCCTAGACCTCCTCCCTCCCCTTCTGGCCTCACTTCTGACACCCTCTTCTCTTGCTCCCAGCCTGAGGCCTTCCTGGCCAACCTCTTGGTGCACCCCCTCCTGCCCCCGCGGGACCTGAGCCCCACAGCCCCCTGCCCAGCCGCAGCCACAGCCAGCCTCCTGGCCTCCATTTCCCGCATTGCCCAGGACCCGAGGTGAGGGGGTGGGGTGGAGTGGGCCCGAGATGAGATGGAGAACAGCACGGGTGGCGGGGCTGATCCCCCAGGAGGAGTATGCAGGGGCACTGGGGGTGATTGGGAAGGGGAGATCAAGTCTGGCCCTCCCCGGGGGCCCTGGGGGGAGGGGCATGTCTTTGGACTACTGCACCCTCTGTTCCAGCTGTGTGTCCCCAGGAGGCACTGGGGGCCAGAAGCTGGCCCAGCTCCCAGAGCTTGCTTCTGCTGAGATGAGTCTGCATGCCATCTACCTGCACCAGGTGAGCAGAAGGGTGCCAGAAAGAGACATGTAGGGAGAAAGCAGCTGAACGAAATGGAGACTGAGCGTGGGGTAGAGTGTAAGGAAGTACTCAATGGGAGCTGGAAGAGGAGGTTGGGGCTGTGCTTCACACTGAGGGGCAGAAAGGAAGCCCATCGTTCTTCTTCGTTCCATTTAGCTCCATCAACAGCAGCAGCAGGAACTGTGGGGTGAGGCTTCAGCCTCTTCCCTGTCCAGGCCCTGGTCCAGCCCCTCCCAGACACTCTCGCCTGATGAGGAGAAGCCGTCCTGGTCAAGTGATGGTGAGGTGGTCAGGGTGTGCGGGGGACAGACCCTGGGTTGACGGGGGGCATCACTGCACTGCCCAGCTGATGGCTTATCTCACCAGGCTCCAGTCCTGCCTCCAGCCCCAGACAGCAGTGGAGAACCCAGAGAACCCAGGATCTGCTCCCCGGAAGGTTTCAGGAGACCACAGATGCCCAGAAGGAGCCTGGCCAGGCCCCTAGCACTGACTGAGAGGGCTCCTCAGGGTCGGTATTGTCTAACTGGGGTGGGAGCTGGGGAATGAAGAGAAAGTTGGGTGGAGCCAGACTTGAAGGGATGGGGGCAGTGGTGGGAATTCAGGGCGATAGGGATGGTCATCTTTGGAATCTAAATCTCCGACTGCTTGCCAAGAGCCTTCTCCTCCCCCAGGTTCCCTGGCTTCTCCAGCCATAGGAGATCAGACAAGGCCGAGTGGAAGGGCATGATGCCGAGCCATCTTTAAAGACCCCCGCCCCCCTGACTTTAGATCTAAGGATGTTTCAGTTGGGCAGGACTTGGGGGAGGTTAATGATAAGCTCATCCCAGAGAGCAGAGAAAGGGTAGGAGAGGAGATGCCAAAGGCATCTGGAGACAGTGTTAGAGACGATCCCCGTCTGAAGGGGCTAAGGGGACACCACACCAACTAACTGTCCTCGAGCAATTGCCTGGGAAGAAATCCCCAGGTATCCTCAGGGTGGAGGACGGGGCCAAGGTGGAGGCCTAGCTAAATGCAAGGGAAACAGTGAGGGACGGGACCTGGATGGCAGTGGGCTCTCCAAGCCTGTCTGGCCTTCACGTTCCACTGGGGACTTGTGAGTGGAAAGACTCTACAGAGGGCTGGTGGTTTTGGAGCTCAGCACTGGCAGCGCTGGCTGCGGAAGTGGGTGTGGATCCTCATCCTGTCTGAAACCGGCTGTAAAGGTTGCTCATGGCTTGCTGCACCTCTTTGTGACCTTCGTCTCTGGCGTCCCCATTCCTGGTGGAGGGCTGTACCTCCTTCTCAATCAAGAGCAAGGAAGCAACACAGAACTGCCCGTGATGGGCTGGAAGCCACATTTCCAGAGTGCTGGGTCAGAGTGGAGTGTGTAGGATAGGACTCCCTGTCAAAGAATTGCCACGCCCTCCAGCTGCACAAGTTAACAAAGCTTGTTGTTCTGCAATTTTAATCGATGGGGCTGGGTTAGGCATCTTGGTAGCGCTTGTAACATCGGGTCCAGTCTCTTATGGTGAATTTTCAATAATAAATATTTTAATGATTTAGAGATTAGGATTCGAGATAAGATACTCCCGAGGGAGGTAAGGGGAACCTAAAACTCACCTAATGAACACAAAAAGGGGGTGACAGTAGGCCCGGGAATATCTGCTGGGAGGGACCCTCCGGACCTGGGGCAGGTAAACAGACCTAGAGAGAGACACTTCCCTCATCCCCTGGAATACGTGGGCAGTCTCTGGATAGAGGTGGGACGGCACCTCGGGAGGGGAGGGAGAGGTGGCTGGTCTGGTAACACCGACAGGAGAGCGGCAGAACCAGAGTAGACCGACGGCCCCTCTCCTGGAACTGGGATGGAAAGCAAGAGGGGCTCTCAGGGACTGGGGGTGTCTGGGCCGGGCGGGTCGAACGCCCAGGGCACTGCGCCGCGCAGATGCCGCTCCTGCAGGGAAAAACTCTGGGTGCGTATGCGGCTAGTCACCTCCTGGGTGCGCAGTGTGAGCCCGAAAATGTCCTCGTGATAGCGTTGCTGATCCTGCCGGGAAAGAGGGCAGCGGATCAGAACACGAGTGGGATCTAAGCGGGAGTGGGCCCCGCCCCCGGGATGGCCCCGCCCCGCCCCGGCATGGTCCCGCCCCCCGCACCCGCAGCACGCCGATGACGTCGCCGGCCTCGTCCAGCTCCATGTCGCCCTCCGTCGCTAGGATTCGCTGCACCGTCTGCAGGACGCTGGTTGCCATGGTGACGTCGCCGCACACAAACATGTGGCCCCGCTCGAGGCACAGCACGCGGTGCACCTCAGCCGCCAGCTCCGTCCGCAGGATGTCCTGCACGTAGGTCTGAGGGAGGCGGAGGTTAAGCGGCGTGCCCTAAGGAGCGCGTGGGTCCCGGGGGCGGGGGAGGGGCGGGCCAGGCGGGGCTTAAGTGCGCGGCTCTGCGGCCTAGAGAGGTGGAGCCAAACAAGGGGCGGGGCTTGGTGAAGGTGGGTGAGACCAAAAGGCACGCGGGAGGGGCCGAGTGGGGGCGGGGGCCTGCGTGCCGCGGGGTGCCCGCTGAGGGGCGGGGCGCCAGCTGAGGGGCGGGGCGGAGGGCGCGCACCGGAGGGGCGTGGTCGGGCCTGGGCCTGGGCCTGGGCGCCCTGCTGGAGCTCAAGAGGGCGCTTCCCCGGCCCCTAGCTTCAGGTTACCACGGCCTCAGGGAGTCGCACCTTAGGGCAGTCGGGCTCCCGGGAGAAGGCGGTGAGGACGCGTCCAAAAACCCCGCGCTGCTGGGCATCCTGCACCTCGTCGCGGTAGAGGTGGTCGAGCTGGGAGCATCGGCAGCCGAACACCAAGGTCATGGGGGCCGGCTGCAGCCCTGCAAGTAGCACTGCGGCTTGGGAGAGCCCCCTCCCAGGGGCGCAGCCCTAGCGACTTCGCCCACTGGCTACTGACAGCCCAAGCCTCTGGTGTCTGGCCTCCAGAAGAGTGCGGAATGCTTTCACAGAGACCTTGCCCGACCCTGGTTTACGGAGACGACGCTCACGGGGAGGCAGCTTACGAGAGGTGGTGGCTCCTCGGGTGGAACGACCAGCGGTGGCATTGCGCTAGAACGTGGGGCTTCTGACTCAGACGCCCTTGGCACCATCTGACACGGAAGTTCTAAGAGCCCCCATCTAGCACGGTCCCTGCTCCAACCACATATTCTTCCACACCCTCAGTTTCCGCACTCTCTGCCTTCCTCTCCGTCACAGCCCCCTCCTTTTGTTTTACCGGGTGCCCTGCACACGCCATGTCCAACCTGAACATCCTGTAGCTTCCTTGGGTCTTGGACACAGCTGGGTGAGCTCTGGGGCAGTCCCAAGTACACTTTGGCCATTTGAGTCCTAGCCCCATTCTCTCCAGACTTCCAGTTCCCCCTGTACCCTTGTCTTTAATCCGGTTCGACTGCCTACTTTGTGTCTGGCACCAGGGAGCCAAGTGAACAGGGCACCGCCCTCTGGTTGATCTACTAAGTTTCTGTTCACTTCTGTGGCCTGTTCCTTGCCTTCCTTCCTGTCTTCCAGGTTTCTGTCTTCCAGTCTCTGTCCCTTTCCCCCCTCCTGCCTTCCAGTCATTCCCTTGGCCCCCAGTCTCACCTTTGCTGTCAATGTCGTGCAGCCGCTCCTGCCAAAATCCCCGGAAGGGGGCAATACCTGTGCCAGGGCCCACTAGGATGCAGGGCAAGCTGGGATCAGGCGGCAGCCGGAAGGAGGGAGCCCTAGTGGAGAAACACTGTCGGCCCCTGTGCTTTCCCAGCTCCCCCGATTCTTACCATCTTCCATTGAGGGGAGAGAAGAGAACTCAGGTTCCACTGATAAGTGGGATAATACTTGCCACATGTGTTCGACACAGTCTCGCTCACAGTGAGCACGATGTATTTATGGAAAGAACTCTACCTGCAGGCAGAAACTCCCTGGACCTGTGCTTCTGGAGGTTGGGTCACAGGAAATACAATGTAATTTGAAGTGAAGAATGTTCTGATATCTCAGTTTAAGAGATTTGCAAAACATGGGAAGGGAAGGACAGCTTTTGGCTCATAACGAGTTCACTCATTTTCAGTCATAGCCTTAATACAGGTATTTGGATCGTATTCAGTAGATTGGTACAGTGTGTGATTCCTCCTGATGGGTTTGGGTGACGGGACCTAGTTGGTGCCCATCCTGGAAACTCTTTTAAGTCCCCCCTGAGACTTTGGGTCCTGGCTGCTGGGTGGGGTGAGACTTCTGAACACGGCACGCAGGAAGGGCATCCTGAAGACTTTAACTTTCTTCCAGTCCTTACTGATACTTTGGTAACTTAACTAGTTCTCCCTGGACTAAGTGAGGACTAATCCTGGAACAGGACACAGTTCCCAAGTGCCTGACTGCCTCCCCAGTCAGACTGACCTCGAGGATGTAGCAAGGGATGGGGCGCCTGGGTGACTCAGTCTGTTAAGCATCCGACTCTTGATTTCGGCTCAGGTCATGATCTCCCGGTTCGTGAGTTTGAGCCCCATGTTGGGCTTTGCACTGACATTGCGGATTTGGGATTCCCCCCCCCCCACTTCAAAAACAAACAAATAAATACAACTTTCAAAAAAGTAACTAAGCAGGGGACATAGTGTACCTAAGTGCAGCAGGAGCTGCCGGGCGAATCCCAGCCCTGTCTCTGGGAGGGGAAGCTTTGGGGCAGGATGCTAAGTCCAAATGAGTAAAACGCCCAAAACTTCGTCGAAGTTCTGAAGTCGCTTAAGCGGACACCCCATCCTTGATACGTGTTGAGTCGGTCCTCCCTGCTCCCAGTCACCAAAGCTTCCACCCTCACCCTGTGCGACCACCTGCTGATTCCTCTGTCTGTCCCCGGCCATCTGTCTGTCCCCGGCCGTCCCCGGGGCACTTTGTCCACCCCTGCTTGGATGGACACTCTCTCCTTTGATGTCCCTGAACTACTCACTCACCCCCTGATGAAGCAAGGTACGGGATCTCCGGCCTTCAGCTGGCTCAGCCATGTGGAGCAGACTCCATAGTGCAGGGGGCCCAGTCCATCTGGGGGTCGGGGAGGAGAGGGTGCCGATGAGGGGCCCGTCCCCGGGTCCCCGTGTGGCCCTGACCCTGGCCCTTCGCAACCTCACCCTGGGTCCTGTACGCCAGCACGGCCACCGTGAGGTGAATCTCTCCCGGGTGGGCGCTGGGCGCCGAGCTGACGGAGTAGTATCGGGGCTGGAGCAGGGGCAGCTGGGTGAGGAGCAGGGGGGCAGGCAGCGCCACGGACGGGAACTGTTCCAGCGCCTCCAGCAGCGTGGGGCACCGGAACCACTTCCACTCCTCGTAGCGCCGGGGGTCCTGGTGGGGGCGGGGCGTCACGGCTCTGGAACCTCCCAACCCTGCCTGCTGACCTCCCTTCTTTGCTCCTCCTGAACTGAGCCCCCTGGGGTCTCTGCCTCCTTAGTTCGGGCCAACAAACGTTTCTGGAGCGCCGAGAACTCAGCGATGAGTTAGTGACTCAGGGGCTGGGTCTTAAGCCCCAGGACACGTGAGCCAGGTGCCTGCCCCTTCCCCACCCGGCTCATCCTGCCTCACCAGCCCCTGCTGCCCGCCCGCGGTGGCCCTGCACCTGGCTGAGGCTCTCCAGCTCCTGCTGTTCACCGGACTCTTCCGCCAGGGTGCTGAGCAGTCGAAGGAGTTGAGGGCTGGGCGGGGAGGTGATGTCCAGGAAGAAGGTGAGAGCCTGGCGCAGCGTGCAGGGGGGCAGCCGGGGGTCCCGAACCCAGCTGGGGGGTGGGCCACCTGGGGGGTGGTGTACAGGGGAGGTCTGAGGAAGAGGCCAGCTGGAACTGCATGGTCTGAGGCGATGGTTGCTTGGGGGTAACACCAGCCCTGACCATCCACGTCTTGTGCTTTATCGGAGACGTTACCTTTGAATAGTGGTGGTGAACCTGTGTGGGCAGCCCCCGTGTACGTGTGTGTGTGTGTGTGTGTGTGTGTGTGTGTGTTTGAGGCCCTGGCTGGTTTGGGTTGGTCTGGGCTCTGCTTCTCCCCCACCAACTTTAACCCTAGGCACTGGTGTGGCAGAGGGTGGACCCGACGGCAGCTATGGAGCAGGCTGGGCTGTCGGGAGGAGACTTTGGGAGGAGCTCAGAGGGAGAGGGCAGCCTTCTGGGGGGCATGGGGGGCAGGTACCGGGAAAGCCACCCTCTGTGGACCATCCCGCAGCAAGGTCACCCTGACAGGAGGAGGCACAGGCGGCTCTGAGCACAGGCATTACGGCCGTGAGTGGAGGTGGAAGCTGCCTACCAGGTCCTCAGCTCAAGGGGACCCTGAAGTCAGGGGGACAGGGTGGGCTGTCACTGTCATGTCCCAGACCACGCCTTCTCACCAGGGCTGCCCTTCTCCAGCTGCTCCACGGCCACGGGCTCTCCTGGCGGAGGCGGGTCCTCCACACGGCTCAGCAGCGCCTCCACGAGGCCCGGTCGGTTGGGCGGGCAGATGCCTATGTGGTCCCCCGGCTGGTACTGCAGCCCCTCCTGGCCTCCAGTGTCCAGGCGCACCAAGATCGTGGCCCGGCTGGGGGGTGAGGAGATAGGGCAGTTAGGGGGAGCGAGGAGGACCTGGGAGGAGGGTGTTGGGATGGGGTGGCGGGGGGGTGGGGGGGAGGAGAGGCCAGGACAGGTGTGTGTGTGGGGGCAGGAGAGGTCAGGACAGGTGTGTGGGGGGAGGAGAGGCCAGGACAGGTGTGTGTGTGGGGGCAGGAGAGGTCAGGACAGGTGTGTGGGGGGAGGAGAGGCCAGGACAGGTGTGTGTGTGGGGGGAGGAGAGGCCAGGACAGGTGTGTGGGGGGAGGAGAGTCCAAGACAGGTGTGTGTGAGGGGGGGAGGAGAGGTCAGGACAGGTGTGTGGGGGGAGGAGAAGCCAGGACAGGTTTGGAGGGGGGGGAGGAGAGGCTAGGACAGATGTGGGAGGGGAGAAGAGTCCAGGACAGGTATGTGTGTGTGTGTGTGTGTGGGGGAGGCCAGGACAGGTGTGGGTGGGGGCGGGGGTGGTTGTCCTCACGTGGACTTGCTGCTTTGCAGGTTTTCGACTGAGAGGATGGCAGCCTGGAACATCTTCCTCCTGTGCACATGGATCAGGCCTGGGGGGAGAGAGAGACTCAGCCAGAAGCCTGTCCCGGCCCCTGAGAGTTAGTCCTGGGGCCCCGGGAGCCCAGGGGGGGCCGGCAGGGTCAGGGGGAGGCCAGAGCCTCACCTGGCAGCAGCTGGAGGCCCTCCGCCTGGGTGCTGAGCCGGTACCTTTGGCGCTTCCAGCTCCGTTTGGCGCTGAATATGTCCCGGGCGGCAGCCTTGGCGTCCTCTCCCACGCAGAAAGTCTCACAGGAGGCCTGAGGGGCCAGGTGGGGGCTGAGGGCCTCTGGCCACCGGGGAGGGCCGGGGCAGAGAGGAGCTCAGGGGGGCTGAGGTGGGAGGCCGAGCTGGCCTGTTGGGTGTCCGGTTGTCGCCTTCCATTCCGGGGACTGTGGGAGTGGAGGGGCCCTGCCGCGGCTCACGCCTGTGGCGGGGGGCGGCCCCGGTGGCGGGATGGAGAATGGGATCGAAATGGAGGCTGAGGCTGACCGTGCCTTGTTCTTCGGCCCGTTTCGTGGCCGGGCCACTGCACTAGCTCTGCCCTGACACCCACTCATTCGGGTCACACCGGCTGGTTACTTAATCTGGTGGGCGTTCATCTCTTAGGGAGCGCGGTGCTCGGCGCACGGTACGTCTGTGCGTTCAGACCTGCGTTCAAACCCTGACTCCTGTGCTTAAATTCCACGTGCCTCAGTGACCCCATCTTTACACCCCGTTAGGTTCTGGCGAAGATTATGTAAAACCCTAGAGTGCTCCTGGCGCAGGACCCTGCATTTGGGGGGGTTGTGGAAAGGGTTTCTGGCTGGTCTGTCCCTCCTGAGTGGCTCACAAAGGCTGGAGGGGGCCCCTGGGGCAAGACCCCTGGGAGGGTGCATATTCTGTTTGTTTCTGTTCAGGTACAAGTCCTGCAAACTGCTTGGCCAGCTCCCGCCTTGAAATCCAGGGTCCCTCTGTGATTGGCTGCTCCCTCTCCTCCGACCTGTGTCACCAGTCTTGTTAATCTTTCTTTTGTGTGTGTAAAGTCTTATATCTCTTCCTTCCTTCCGGGCCCCCTCCCTTCCTTCCTACCCCCACCGCTGCTGCCGGAGTTAGTGAGTTAGTTCAGCCCCTTCCTGCTTCTAGTTGGATGTTCCTCTCATTGACCTCACGTCTTTAAAGTGGTGTCCCTAAAATCTCACGGTGCGCCCTGCTTTTCCTGTCCCACTCCTAGCTTCCAGGCACTCCCTTTCATGTGGTTTCTTTAGTCTTGTTTTCCATTCTCCTCCTCCTCCTCCAACTTGAGCCTGTCTCTTTCTCCAGCTGGACTTTCTCTACCCCAGCAAGCCCTCTGCCTGCGCCAGGTGCCCCCACAGCCCCCCTCCAAGGATGTCCTCCTCCTCTCCGTCGGCCCAGACCTGCTAAGCTGTAGCCTGGGAACCTTGGTTGGGCCAGCGCTGCCCTGCAAGGGCGTCAGGAGTGGGAGAAGGAGCCTGGCCAGCTTCAGGCATGACCCCCAGACCAGGCAGAGCTGCCCCTGGAGGAAGCCCAGGCTGAGAAAGTCACAGCTCTGTTAGTCTGGGTGTTCAGGTGGGAGCGGAGGCCTGGGTCAGATGCAGGGACAGGTCCAGGGCCTCACCTGGAAGGCGGCCTGGGCCCAGCCACGGAAGGCCTCCTCTTGGCCACACAGCTCGTCTCCCTGGCCCAGCTGCAGCAGCCGCTCGCCACCCAGCTCCTCCAGCCGTGTGTCCACCGCACGGGCGAAGGCACAGAAGTGGGGGTACGCCCGGGAGCCCAGCCCGAACACACAGAACCTGGGGTGCAGGGAGCCGTCACTGGAACCCACACCCGTTCCAGCCCCACGCGTGCCCAGGCAGCGTGCCCGCCCTCCCCCGCCTCCCCTCACTGCAGCCCCCCCCCAGACCTGAGGGTACCCAGTGCCCCTGCACTGTCTGTGTTACTGGACTCCTTTCTCTTCCGCCTCCAGGAGGACACCAGCGGGTCTGAGCAGGAGACACTGTTGAAGCGCATTTTGTAACTCCTGGCAAAAGAAGACCAAGACAGGGCCGTCACAGGGAGCTGGAGGCTCGGTGCGGGCCCAGACACAGCCAGGGGACAGCTTCAGGGTGTCTGCATCTGGGGTAAGAAGGGCCCTGTCCTCGGGCTTGGCTCTGTCTCCCAGGGATCTCTGCGCCTTCAGGCCCTGCAGTGCCCCCCTTGTTCTCTCTGAAGGACACCTCAGGACTGACCAGACTGTGAGTGGGCAGGTCACAAGGGAGGAGGGCATCCTGAGCTGTGATGGGGTCCAGGCCCCCTCACGTCTGCCCTCCAGCTTGTGGAGGTGCAGAGGGGGAACATTTCAGCCCCCCTTTTCTCGTTGTCTCCAAATGCCTCACTGCCCTCCCTCCACCTCCCCCCAAAGTCCCACCCCCACTCACCTGTGTTGTTCTGGCCGAGGGGAGCTGTTGTAGGGACCAGACATTTCCATCAGGGCTGCCGCAAAACTCTGGCGAGGGGAAGCGTGGTTATCGTGGTTAGTTTTGCTTTACTTCAAACCACATAGAAGTTGAAAACTGTACTGGGCTGATCCTTAGAATTCTTATCTGTAAATTGTGATTTTGTTTGGAAAATTTCAAACCAGGTAGTGGCTTTCTGGAAACATGGCAGAACCATAAAATGATAAAAGGGAAAATCTACCCTTACCTTCCCTCTAGTTCGGGCCCCCAAGGCAGGGGCCCTGTTGACAGGTGCTTAACCTCCGAGCTCTGTTTCGTTGTACTCAGAAATGTATCTGTATTTATAGTTTGTTAAAAAAGTAAAAATGGGGCCATACCATATTTATCTGCTTTTTCTTAACAACCTGTCATGGATATATCATGGATGTCCTTCCTTCCAGGTCATCACATGAAGAATGACCTCCTTTCGAAAAACAAAATTTTTTAAAATTCTTATTTATTTGGGAGAGAGAGGGAGAGAGACAGAGAGAGGGAAGGAGGGAGGGAGGGGGAAAGAGAGAGAGAGAGGGAAGGAGGGAGGGAGGGAGGGGGAGAGAGAGAGAGAGAGAGAGAGAGAGAGAGAGAACCCAAGCAGGGAAGGAACAGAGAGAGGGAGACACAGAATCCGAAGCAGGCTCCGGGCTCCGAGCTGTCAGCACAGAGCTTGACCCAGGGCTCAAACTCACGAACCCCGAGATCATGACCTGAATGGAAGTCAGATGCTTAACCGACTGAGCCAGCCAGGCGCCCCCGACCTCTCCTTCTTTGGAATGGCTACATAGTGCCCCCTCATTGGCAGGTACTACATGTACGAGACTTCCCTCTGACTCAGGACCTCTGGGTGGTCTATGACCGATGCCCAAGCACTTGCATATATACACTCCTGCTGCCTCTTTTGCGTGTTTCGGTAGGGCCACCCTTAAAAGTGGAGTTACCAAGTCAGAGGATTTAAAGACCTGATGAGGAAGGTGAGTCAGACCGTCCTCCAGCAACCAGGTAGAGCAGTGCTCTTTGCTCACTCCTGCCAGCACTGGATGTGGCCAGTCCTTGATGTTTCAGCCAACTCGATAGGGGGAGAACAGCCCTCAGTCTCCCTGCCATGCCTCCATCTCGTCTTCTGGAAGGCTGAGCCGCGTCATGTTCTGCCGGAACATCTTGGCGCAGCAAAAGCCAGAAATGCGGCAAGGCTGGGACATCTCAGCATTAACTGTAGATGCATTTGGGTGGTGGGGGTCTCTAGGTTCAAATACTGCCTAAATTTTGTTTTCTGAACCTTTTGTTGAAGGGTCACACATGCAGAAAAGCACACAGGTCTTTAATGTCCAGCTTTCTAGATTTTCACAAACTGAACCTACCTACGTAGTCCGCATCCTCTCCAGAAACATCGCTAGAATCCTAGGATTCACCTCCTTACCCCTCCGAGTCACCAGCCCCCCCCACCCCGCGGGGGCAACCACTCTCCTGATTAAGTCACCACGAATTCGTTTTGTCTTCTCTGCACTGAATACAGAGTGAACCCTATGGTCTGATTCTTTTGTGTCTGGCTTCTTTCTCTCTACGTTACATTGTCAGGTTCATCTATATCGTGTGGTTGTGATCCGTTCGCCCTCATTGCTGTACGGACTTTGAATAAAACCACAATGTGTTTCTCCATTCTTACTGTTGATTGTCATTGGAATTGTCCCCAGTCTGGGACTATTATGAACAAAGTTGCTGTACACATTCTTGTTAGTGTCTTTAGTGAATACACCCCATTTTCTATGGGGCGTATTCCTAGGTTTGCTCCATTTTTTAAAAAATCAGATAAAATTTACATACATTGAAATGCACAGACCGTAGTGTGCGGTTCAATCCATTTGGCTGTTCGGCAGGGTTTTTCTTTTGTTTGTTTGTTTGTCTTAAAGTTAAACACACATTTACCCGATGACCCAGCAATTTTCTTGGAGGTATTCATCCAAGAGAAATGAAAACATAGGCCCACAAAAGCCTTGCACAAGAATGTTCACGACAGCTTGATTCATAATAGCCAAACACTGGAAATGGCCCAAGTGTCCGTCAGCAGGAGAGCAGAGAAACACGCATTGTAGTCACATAGTGAGCACTGCTCAGCCGTCGAAAGGAATGAGGTGCTGAATCACTCACGGTGAGATGAGCCTCAAAAGCAGGCCGAACACTTACCGTGTGCTCCCCTTTCTATGACATCCTAGAGTGGGCGAAACTAAGGTGACAGAAGTCAGAAGGTTGCTGGCCTTCGGTAGGGATGGCCTGGGAAGGGGCTGGCCGGAGGCATTGATGAAGGGGACTGCCCAGGTGATGGAAATGTGCTGGGTCTTCGTTGGCTCGTGGGTCACATGAGTCAAAACACTACTCTTACGCTAAAAGAGTAAGTGATTCTATCTTCCTTTGCAAGGCAGATGAGAATGGGGGCCGGCATGGGCTGCACGGCAGGGGGAAGGCTTGCATCGGAATTCTGCTTTAGGGTACTTGAGGAGGTACTTTGTGCTAAGAAGGCATTTATCGCCTAGATGCTGAAACATGAGAGCCCTAGAAATGAGTGCAGCTGGGGCCGCCAGGGACGGAGAAGCTGGAAAGATAATGGTTAATAATAAAGTGTTCTGTGGCGGTGCTCTAGTTTGCTTCTTTAAGGATTTGTTCAGAAAGCGAAGTTGCCTGATCTCTGCTGACATCTCTTTTTCTTTCGTCAAGGAAAGAAGAAAAGGAAAAGCCGACATTGCGTAGCGGGCGGAGTATCGCTGTTTTTCTAATTTGTCCATGCTTGAGAGCAGTCTAACCTCGTCGGTCAGCCCAGAAGTGCCTTCCATGTGTTAAATGCTTGTACTGATCATGGAAATGACTTGGGGACACACTGAAGCAGGTGTGTGTGTGTGTGTGTGTGTGTGTGTCAGGGGCAGCCCCTGTGTGACCTGGAGAATGGCTTGTGCAGGCTCTGGGGTCCCAGTGGAATGTCCACACTCGCACTCTGGGGGACTCTCAGGGCATCACCACTCTCCCTCGTGGGGATGGGGTTCCTGCCCAGCCACTCCATGTTGAGTCTTCCCTCATTCCCAGTGGCCCCTTTACTGCTGGGTCTCACCTCTCCATTCTCTGGGGGATCACCATTCCCGAATGTGCTGGTCACGACCAGCACTAGCGTCTCATGCTCGAGGGACACGACATCATACTCATCCATGCACAGGACCTGTGGACAAGGAGAAGACAGATGTCCCAGGGACTTGGTCTCTGCTGCCCTTGTACCTCTACTCTGGGCTCTCGAGGCAGGGCACGATTCCGACCCTGACTCAGGCCCCTACTCAATCCCTGAATCCATTTGGATCCCGGGGTTCCTCCTGGGCTCTGACTTGTGACCCTCTCCTGTCCTCCAGAGCACATCTGAAGATATAGATCAACCCCCCCCCCCCGCCCCTTCTAGGTCCCCACCCCTCTGGGCTTAGCCCTACCCGGGGATCGAAAGCCTTCCGGAAGAGTCTCCCCAGCTGCTGTGCATAGCTCTGGGCCCGGCCGGTCTCGGAGCCATACAGGATTGTTGCCTTTACTCGCTTTGCCATCACGGTGCCCATGAGTGAGGCAGAGATCTTCACCGCACTGCAGGCGAGGGTGGGGTGAGGGGGGGGTCCCAGGCACACAGAGCCAGGGCCTCCCCCGGTGCACGGTCCAAGCAAGGTCTTGGGGCGCTGAGTGGTGGGTGTGGGAGTTGGTGGGCCTTCCCACTGCTAAAGCTGGTGCCCTGGGTGTGGGGGAACAGCAGCATTCCTAGGGCACCTACTTGGCCACTTCCTTAAAGGTCTTCTTCCTGGTGATGCCGGCACCCTTGGACCCACTTCCCTTCCACGGGTCTGGCTGCAGGGGAGTGATGGGGGGAGTGGAGGAGGAGGAGGTAAGTAAAAAAAGCAAAAATTCGGAGGCCCCTGGGGGCTGCTGACAGCGGGCAAGTGGGGTGGGCACCTGATAGTGGAAGGCAGGGGACAGGACATAGTTGACCATCTCCTGATGGAACACAGGGGTGAGGCTGCCGGAGATGGGGGGCACGATCCAGGCCCAGTCGGCAGGGCAGCCCCCCCCTAGCCTTCTGCTCATTCTCCAGGTGCTTCATGAAGGAGGCCGTGGCAGCATGGTGGTCCACAATGGTCACTTTGGCCAGCTGGGGTTGGGGAGGCAGGGGCTTAGACTCAGCCTACAGACCCACACTTGTCACCCTGACCACCGCTGTGTCCTGGGTCACCCCACACCTAACACAGGCCGTGTCCCCCTACCATGCTGTCACCCCTGCACCCATGCAGCGTGCACGGCCACCCCCGAGGCTCAGTAGCAGCAGCTCTGGTCTCCCACATCTGGATGTCCTGCCCCCACAACCAAAACATCCTAAACTCTGGCCAAGTCCTCAGCAGGCAGTTTCCTCAAACAACAATGCTCAGCAGGCCTTCAATCCTGGAGTTAGCATTCCCAGAAGCCGGCGGGTCCCACAAACCACTATACCCACTGTGCCCTGGGGGCTTGCATTACTGAGCATGTGCTGGTCAGCAGGGCTCCCGGCGTCCCAGACCATCCTATCGCGGCACCCGGAATCGCATGTGCTGTGTCCCCGGACCGGAGTTGCATTGCTGTGTCCCCAGACCTGCAGGCCCAGTGTGCCTCACGGACTATGGCACTTCTTCCTGTTGTCTCCAACTCCTGCCCCGTCTCTAAGTGCCTCCCTCTCTTCCAGCCCCAGCCCCTTGCCCTCCTGGCCAGTCTGGGCCTGTGTACCTGGTAACTGTGCAGCACGGCCAAGTTGATTTCCACGGCTGCCTTGTCTTTCCACAGGGATGAGGTGGTCCGGGTATCCAAGTCCATGCAGACGGCCACATCCTGGGAGCAGGGGTGCATAGCGTTGGTAGGGACAAGGTGTAGGGGAGAGGACGGAGTAGGAGGCGCGAGGGTGGCCAGAGGCCTGACTGCTTAGTTTGGGGCTGGTTCAGGTCCTTGCCTGCAAAGGCACCCCAAAACATAGAGGGACCCTGGGTCAGTTACTTCTCTGCCCCAGGTCTTAATTTCTCGTCTCTAAAATGGGTCTTAACATTGTTTTGCAAGATCTGCTTTGAGAATCTGATGAAAGCTATAGAGCCATAGGTCCTATTCCCAGAAAAACAATTCCATATTTGTACCAATACACATGCATTCCTTTGCCCCAAACTTGTGGTCCCAGAGCCTCCAAAGTTCTAATTTGAGAGGCAGCTGGGACCTTAGTCAGACTCTCCCAGCTGCTGACAGTCTGTGGATCTGTTTGCACGTCAAAGGCTCCAGCCCGGAGGGGATGGGGCGGGCAGCTCCCCCCCCCCCCGCCCCCTCCCGCACCCTCTCCCTACCCTCTGGTCCTCACCTCCAGGATGTTGTATCGGTGCGGGTCACACAGGTTCCGCGTGCCGATCTCAGTGCTCATGTACCAGCCGCTGAAAGGGGCCGCGGGGAACTCCAGCCCCCCCAATTTCCAGCAGCATGTTGCTCACCGCCGGGAGGGCGTACCAGCGCAGGCCCAGGGCCGCAAACCACTCCAGCCTGGGGGTGTCGGGGTGTGGGATCAAGCTGCCCGTGGAGCCTTGGTGCCTGGCCACCCCACCCCTGGGCAGCCCCTCCACCACCTGACCCAGGCCCTGCCATGCTCACGTGGGGTGCTCCAGGGGCACCTCGAGGACCAGCTCGGGGGGCAGGGCAAAGAGTTCCGGGGGCTCATCTGGGGCCTGGAGCAGTAGGGGCAGTACGTCAAAGCGGCCGTTTCCCGGGGTCCAGCCGTGCTGGATGCAGAGCTGCGGGGAGCAGGGCCAGAGGGGCGTCTGAGGGGCCCAAGCCCCCACTCTCCTCAGGGACCCCCTTCATCGGCATCTCCCTCCGTCATCTCAGTGAGGGTCCCCCCTCCCTGCTTCATCGCCCACCCTTTGGACCCCGTGCCCCATCGCAGAGCCCTCACTGGCCGGCCTCCACTTCTCTGCCTCTCTGTGCCCACCTCAGTGATCTCCACATTGGCTGGGTCCCCCCGCACGGAGCCATCCTGCTGCCTGTACCCCGCGTAGCGCACCAGTTGGCTGTTCCAGATTCGGAAGTCTCCGTGGCCTGGGGCGCGCTGGGGGAACACTGTGATGGCCGAGCTGACATGGGGACGACAGCTGTCAGAGCCCCACCTCTGCTGGCACCTAGGGGAGGGATGCCATCTGGCACAGTGTTGGGGGGGGGGGCCCACTCACCGGAGGTTGCCCCGGTTGGTGGCGTACTTGATGTGGTTGCAGATGTAGGTGAACATCTCCTGGGCAGAGTTGCAATCCCGGGCATCAAACACCTGAGCCAGCCAAGGCAGGGGGACAGGGGGACACAGGGTTCTTGAGTATCAGCTCTAGGAGAAGGTAAGGAGGCAGGGGAGGGTGTCGCCACCTCCTGACAAGTCTCCAAAGGCTGGAGGTGTTACTCGTCACGGTTCTTTCTCCAAGGAGCCTCCCTGACCGCGTGCACACACACTGAGTCCTTCCTGCCCTATGGCCCACACACCCAACGCAGCCTTGTCTGCCTTCATCTCCTTGCTGGGACATCTCCCCCCGCCCCCCCCCCCCCACCTGCAGAAGCTGACTCAGTACCTGCCACAGAGGAGGGACCCAGTCACTACCAACCCGACGGCCAGGGAGGGGTGCCAGCTGCCGGGGAGGCCACCTAAGGGTGTGGGTGGTGAGTTCCCCATTACCTCATGGTGCTCAAGCAAAGGCGGGTGACGCCAGCCAGTCATCAGACTGTCCCTGAGCACACTGCTGATGGGAAGGGGGTTGGCTGCACGAGGTGGCCGTCTGGGAGTCTGCCTGTCCTGATACTCCTATGCTAGTAGAAGCCATCTTGACTGGCTGAGGGGGGTGGGGCCCGCAGGGGGCCGGGAGATCCCTTTCCTGCTTGTGTTAGTGACCGAAGCAGGGGGTGGCATTGGCTGGCCTGGGGCCATGGGAGGGATGTAGCAGTGAGTGTGATCACATTTGGAAGGTCTGATGGGTTCAAAGCTGAGCTTTGAACAACTTCAAGGGTATGCAAGGTTCAGACAGGATGCTTCTTTTATTCGAGACTTCTTTGGGATTTGCTGAGCATGTGGCTTTATTCCAAATTCTTTGGTGGCCAGTTACAGCTAAGGAGGCCAAGGTCATGGGTTAAGTTCCCCTGCAGGTCAGCTCGTTTCTCTTAGGCTGTTCCAGTGGTGGGAGCGTGAAGGAGTCTGTGGGGCCCAGGCAGGCACTAGAGGGCTGGGCTGGGCAGGTGAGGCCGGCACGGAAGAAACAGCCAGGGGCCTCTTCCAGAAGATTGCTTCTGTTGAACTGATGATACCGCCCAGGGACCACGGCTCAGCTGTCCTCACTGACCCAGTGTATCTGGGTGTTTCTCCTCGCAGCCAGTCAAGACACTGCCTCTGGACGTAACAACCAGGTGGTAGCTACTGGACTGGGGGCTCCCCAGGGGTACCGATCTCTAAGTCCCCACTGCTTGGGACCCCCCCAGGGAAGCCTCAGGGGCTGCCCTCACTGATCCTTTCCTTTTTCGTGTCCCCCAGTCCCCATTCTGGGTGCTTGCTAGCCAGCCACACCTGCAGCTTCCCCCACTGGATCCGGCCCACGCAGCGGGGTGCATTTCTCCAAGCCTGCTTAGCCCCGAACACCAGCTCGCTCTCCCGAAGCTGGTATGTGCCTGCGGCTGCTATCTCGGCTTCCACCTCCTGAAGCCTCTGCTCATGGGCCTGGGAGCCACTCCTGTGGTGGAGCAGAAGGAAGTCGAGTCAGCGAGGGGTGGGGGGAGAGGTTCCCCAGGCTTTGTGTGGGTGTTGGGGGGGAGGCTGGTGTCAGGGTGTGGGATGGGGAGCAGCTCCTGGGGAAGGTGATCATCATTTCGGGGCCTCGGCAGGATCAGGGCCCCAGGTCAGAGGACAAGGGTGGGCCGTGGGTCTCAAGGCACGGTGTCACCTCTTGATGGAGCTGTAGTACTGGTTGATGAAGTCCCTGGCCTGGCTCAGCAGCTGCTCAGTGGGTGGTGGGTCCTGGGAGGGCCGGCTCTGCAGTTTCCGTGGAAAAACCAGGGAGCCCAGGCAGCGTCTAGGGGTGCAGGGCCCCTCCTGGGTTGGGGTGGAGGGCAGAGGCAGAGAGAGCAGGGAGCACAAAGGTGAGGACCTGGTCAGGGTGCAGAGGCAGGGGAGGGGGCAGAGGGAGGGGGGGTCTGGGCAGGAAGTAGGGGTGAGGTAGGACTTGGGGCAAGGGCGGGAGGCCGGGAGTCACCAAAGTCCCCTGGGCGTCCCTTATCTCCTCTGGCTCTTCCCAGTCTCTCTTGTCTTTGGAGACCAAAGGGCGACTTCTAGAGGGGACTGGCCTTCGCCCCCCTGACCCTGACAGGGGACGGGGAGGGCTCCTGGCCTTACCTGCTGAGCCTGGGCACTCAGGGTGTCGTAAGTGATGCTCCCCACCTCCCAGTTCTTCACACGAGGGAACTTGGGCCCCTCCGGGGGCTTGGTGAGGGGGGGACTGCTGGGACCCAGGGGAGAGGTCATGGGGGAGGAACTTTTTTCCCCCAGAGACCCCTCCGACAACATTCAGAACCGCAGTGATTGATTGCTTGCCTGCCATGGGCTTTCCTACACTTTCTCTGTCAGCCCCCTCGAAAACCTTAGGAGGTAGATAATATATTTGCGTCCTCATTTACAGACGAGGAGGGACCTGAGGCTCAGAAAAGTTAGGAATCTTGTCAGGGGCCACATGGGAAGAACTGGTCCCTTTAAAACCCAGGCCCACCTGTCTCCCAAGTCGCCAGACCCTGGGCTGCCCAGGGCTGCAAGCACTGAGCTCCTGAGCCCCTGGCCCAAGGGTGGGTCTCATCCCTGTTCAGGGCCCACCTCACCCCTTCTGGACAGGGGGGTCCAATCCCCCCCCCCCCCGGAGGGGGATGGAACCCACCCTTGAGCTGAGGGAAACCCTGGGATTCCTCAGCCCAGATTTTCCTCCCCAGTCACCCCCTGCTGATAGTAACTGTTGTGTGAAGGGAGGCCTCAGAGGCCTTATCACTTCCTCCCAGAGGCTGAAGCCAGCAGCGGGGAGGAAGGGAGGGCCTCGGACCTTGGGTGCGCCAGTGTGGAGCCTTCCCCGTGGAGCTGCCTCCGGCCCTGCCACCCTGCCTGGCCTGGCACCCCACCTGGCCTCCAGCCGCCCTCTCTCTCTTCTTGGGGCTGAAGGTACCACGTTAGTTTGGGGTTGACAGCCGCTAGGAGGTGGGGCCTGGAGGAGAGGAATGCGGCCTGTTTGCTCTCTTCTCAGCCTCCCATGCCAAGGTCCTGAGTCTCCTGGGCCAACTCTCTCCCCTTCTAGATCGCCTTCTCATTCCCCTGTAACTACCCTCCCCGGCCCCTTTCTTCTCTTAAATAATCCTCACCGTTTGTTGGAGGCTTGTCGTGAGCCAGAAACCCGCAACAATCCCATGGAGTAATTATTGCTATATCCCTGTTATGTATAAACGCTCAGAGAGGTGAAGTAACTTGCTCAAAGTCAAACAGCTCTTGGCGGCAGAGTAGCAATTCAAACCCGGTAAACCGGCACCTTTACCTCCCGCTTTCACCTGTTGCCTGCTGGTCCTGACCCTGGTCTCTTCTCCGAACCTCCCTGATTGTCCTGTTCTATCCACGCCGGTAGCCCTTTTGTGTGGGCGACTTGGTCCTCCTGGCCGGGCTACAGGCTCTAGCCCTTCCCAGCCTGGGGCTCTAGGGCTTGACACCCTCCCGCCTGCCCCCTGCTTCTCGCCGCTTCCAGGGTCCTTACCTGCGGTCTGGCGCGGGTGGGGGTGCGGGTGCCGGTGCCCTGCCGGGCTCTGCTGTCGGGGAGGCTGGGCCCTGCTTACCGCACAGGCCCAGGCCCAGCCCCAGCCCCAGGCCGCAGGGAGGCCCCGGCTCCTGGCCCACACTCTTCAAATTGCCCATGTCAGCCTCGCCTCCGCTCTGGCACTCTGAGCAGAGCCCAGGCCTTTTCCTTAGGAAGGGGAGGGGGCAGTGGGAGGGGGCTCTCCGGTGCTGGCCCTTGCCCCGCCCCTGCCCCACACACAATGGGACAGGAACAAGGCAGGCTGGGAGGCTCTAAAGCCTTGGGCTCCAAGCCCGCCCAGAGGGTGGGGGGCCGGACGCCTGGGTTCCGCTCAAAGGACTAGGACTGATAAGTGGGAAGCCAGGTGTTCTTGGAGCCCTGGGGCAGGGTGGGAGTGAGGGAGGGGGTAGGGGTTAGGGGAGGAGTCGGCAGGGTGGACAACCAGAGGGTCAGAGAGGCCTGTCAGTGTTGTCTGGCCAGAGTGGAGGACTTGGCCCTTGCCCTTGCTGGCTTTGCCCCGAGGACTTGGGTGGGAGGCGAATGCTGTGTCAGTAGCAGGGGACGATTCCCGGACTCCTAGTGACCACGGGCACCCCTAGGGTCCCTCCGGGTGCTCTCCTTCCCCGCTCTGTCTACAGCTAAGCCCTCCTGGACCCCCACCTTTGAGTGCCTTTGGCTTCTTGGGGATACAGGCTCAACAAGGATTCAGCGACCCTTTGTCCTTGAGTCTGGCATTAGGGTATCCCTTCCCCTCCCAGCCCCAATTTCCTGGAACCCCCGCCCCCCATGACTCAAATGGGGGACACAAAAGAGCAGGAAGCTGCCATCCAGGGCCTCCACCCCCACCCTGTCATCCAGTGACGCACGCTTCCCCGGGGGTGGTAGGTCAGCGGATAGGCCCAGCGGTCAGTGCTGAGGCAGGGCCTGCCCACCGGGAAGATCTCGCAAGAGTGCAGGGACGGGGAAACTACAATACCCAGGGTGCAGGAGGTGCACAGCAGCCCTCTTCAGGCACCTCGGGCCGTCGTGCAAACTGGGGTTTGTAGTTCTAAGCCACGGGGTTGGCGGGGGGGCTAGAGAGAGGGTTTGAGCTGGGGTACTCTGGTCTAGGGGTCAGAGCCTCGTGGATTTGAGACCACAGAGACTCACAGAAGCTGTGAGAAAGAAACGGAAGGTGAGAGACTGGGAGAGGCAGAGACTGGGAGAGGCAGACAGGCAGACAAACAAACACGGAGATTTGTGTTGGCTGGGCTCCTCTGAAAAGCAGTGGAGGGTAAGGTTGGGGTGGGCCTGGGTGGGGGCCGGGCAGGCGGATCAGCCGGAAGGAACAGGCTGTACCGTGAGCTCTGGGGTCACACCAGGAAGGTAGGGTCTGCCAGCCTGGGGGGAGGTGGGTGAGGGGACCTTGTAAACACAAAGTGGCCTCAGCTCCTGAACACCTGGAGGGTTTGCTCCCGCTCTCTTGCAAAGGGGCAAGTGGGAGGCAGACGCACAAGGTCCAAGCCCAATCCAGACCCGCCCCCGAGGGCCCCGGAGCCCGAGCCGCCACCCCACTCGCCCCCTTCTCCCAGCAAGGCAGGAGGTGGATTCAGGCCCCTTTCCACTTCTGCTTCCCATTCTGCGGGGTCTTCACTATGCAGAGCCCCTGCTGGCCTGGCAGAGAGCCTCCCAGAGCTCACTGTGGTCTGAGCCTCTTCCTGGCTAATCCTTGTTCCTTCTCTCCATTCACAGATATCAGACCTGCATCTTGTTCTGGAAGCTTCCATTGCCTTCCCTTTATCTTTCACAGACATGACTCCCAATGGATGTCTTTGGCTTCTAGCTCCTTCTTGGCGTACTTCCTGAAGGACCTGACCACCACACAGCCCCAGTGTGTTTCCTCTGTGAGGCCTCCCTCAGCAACCCCTCTCTCTATGCTGCCCCACCCCCCAGGCCACTGTTTGTCTCCCCTGCCTCCAGGCCCTGGGAATATCTCTTGCTCTGGTTCCTCCCAGGGGTGGCTCTTGGGCAGCTTTGCTGTCTGTCTTTGACTTCTCTCCCCCATGAACGTGCGTGCTCCGGAAGACCCAGGTCAAGTTCTTCTCATCAGGGATCCTGTTGGGCCTGAGTACACTGTACCAGGTATATGCTTCACGAACATTGGTTGTTTAGCTGTGAGCATGTGCAGCCATCTAGAGACTGGAAGCTGTGTTCCGGAGGCAGGGGAGAGGGGCCACCGAGAAAGGGGTCGGCTGAGGCGGGACAGGTTTGGATGAACCGAAATAAAACGTCAGTCTTGTGAAAGGTGATGGGTCCCAAGGAGGAGCATTTTCTGGTCACGAGGCGCGGTGGCGCTGATGGCTATATTGACGTTGATCTGGGCAGAGGGAGCCATGGCAGAGGTTTTAGGAAGAAGAGAAAGCGTCAAAGGAAAGACAGAGAAAAGCTTTATCTTTCACCACAGGGAAGTTTTTCCTCTCCCACTCTTCCTGGGGCTGTGGCCAGTACTGGCCTGTGGGTCCTAACTTCCAGTGAGGGACTCTGGCCTTCCCAAATTTTCCACCTGTGGGCTGGGGACTTTCTCTTCCCTCCTCAGGGCCCTGCCCAGTCATGCCTTTTTCCACTTTGCTCTTTGTCAGTCATCCCTGCTAGGGCATTAAGGCTTATGCGGCTCAGTGGACCATTGCTCTTATTAGCAGGTGCATTTTAAAGAGTAATTTCTGAAATGACAAAAATTTCAAGACCTGCAGACTTGAAGTTCCACTGATAGGAAAGTTTTTAATTTTGGATTGTGGGACTTTAAGCTGGAAGGTCTTTGAAGAGAATCCGTTTGGGAGCCCAACCCCTGGGTCCCTGGCAGTGGCTGTGTTTTCTGCCATTGGGAAGGCTGGTCCAGGCCCCACCCCCATCTGCCCTGGTCCGTGCAGGTGACAGACCCTTCTTAGGTAGGTAGCCAGGCCTGTGGCTCCTCCTGCTCCCTGAGAAAGATGCAAACCTTGTTCTTGCCTTCCCTTCAGAGCAGAGCACGGGGCAGGGCTTGAGATGGGATGCCCTGACCTTGGGGGAGGGAAGGCTCTGGCCTTGAGGGGGGGTGTGTAGGGCTCTGGGGGGTGTTGAGGGCGGCGGGTGACGGGAGCGGAAGGCCCTGACTCTTTATAGCCCGACCTGGAGTTGTTCAGTGTGAGCTGGAAATGCCCCACCCTCCCCACTATGAGCAGCTTCCTTCCTGCCTGCTGGCAAGGCCTGGGTGGGGAACAGAGGGGAAAGGAGGGAAGGGAAGGGAAGGGGGGCAACCCAGCAGAGGGAGGGGAGCACCCTTCTTCGGCCAGGAGCCTCCGTTTGATGTAACACATGCTGGCTGGGTTGGGAGCAGAGAGGTTTGCTCAGCTTCCAGATGATACGGTGGAGGCTGGATGCTTGGCGGAGGGGCTTTGGGCCGGGTCTGGGGTGTTTAGGGCTCGGGCAGTGGGAGATGTTGCCTGTCTAAAGGGGGCTCCTGTGCTGGCACTGTGGAGCCATCGTGCCGCCCCAGCCCTTCTTGAGGGAGCCACATGAGGGCAGCAGAGAGCTGAAGAGAAGAGGTTGGAGAAAACGCCTGGACTCAGGCACGCCTGGTCTATGATACCCAGGATGAGCAAGGGCCAGGGGCACACACCTCTGGGCCCATCTGGGGTGCGCGTCCACATCAATCTTCTGGAACCTTGAAGTGGTTTGTTTGCATAAAGCCCTGAGGTTCCTGATGACGGCTCTGTGACCAGCCCACCCAGGGAGAACAGGGGTGTCTTCTCTTGGGAAACCTCCCTGCTTCTGCACAGGCCATCCCAGTATGGGGAACTGAAGGTGCAGGGAGCCACGTTTAGCACAACTGGGGGCATGAACATCAGGTGCCAGGGCTCCTGAGAGAGGAGGCAATTCTAGCAGCTGTGAGAGTTGGGGGAAGGAGTTTGGGGCCTCCCTTCGTAGACGCTTGTAGATGCTGCCTCAGTTGCACAGGTGGGCTCCCTAGGGCACATTGACCCTGTTCTGGATACTCTTCTGTCTCTTGGCTTTCAGACTAATAGGAAAGTCAGGGGGTGGAGAGACCTTTGAGACTCTTAAGACCTTACTCTGGGAGTGACCCGTGACGGTCAGCTTTTGGGAGCTCCTGGGGAGTTGGCACTATCTTTGTGAGGGAAACCTGGGTATCTCCAGGCTTTGATTCTCTCTGAAGTTTAGACAGTTTCTTCTGAACCACAGACCTGAAAAGATTGTGTGTGTGTGTTTGTGTGTGTGTACATGTGTGTAAGCAGGAGTGTGTATGTACGTGAGTGTGTATATGTATGTGTATGTGTGTATATGTGTAAACACACATATGCATGTGCCCTTGGGCAAGTGTTTCCTGGAACTTCCTCCTTGACCTGCCTCCTCTTCTGGTCCTTGCCCCTTCAACGCTAATTTGGACTAAGAACATCAAGATGAATATGAATGTTTTCACATCCACGGGGACTTGAAATTGCCTTTTGTTCCTGGGATCCAGAGTGAAAATGAAGAGTTTTTAAGGGTCAAGCTGAGGAATGCTGAATGACGATCATGGGGGCCCCTGATTCAGGCCATAGGGCCTCCACATAGGAGGCCACAGTTGTCAGGGACTGGTCTGACAGGCCTGCCCCCTTGCCCCCACCCTCCTCCTCTCTGTCTCCTCCAATCCTTCAGCCTGGCCCAGTTTCCTGGTGTGGTTGCTGTGGTGCTGGGTCTCTTGGGAACTGTGGCTTTGAACATCAAGTGTGCCCAGCATGGAAATTCCGTAGCAACCATCACGAGGATTGGCTAGGCGGAACCCCTTCTCCCTGCCTCTAAGGTGCTCTAGGGAGGGACCAGGCCCTCTCTCCAACCCAGGATGAGACGAGAAGCTTATGGATCCTGTAGCCTGATTTGTGAAATACAGAGACCCTGATCCCAAACCCTGATACTCCTTTCTTTAGACATTATGTTGTCTTCCTGCCCTCCCAACTGGATTATAAGCCCCTTGACTCCCAATGATTATAGAACTAGACATTCCTGCTGTTGATGATGATCCAGTCCTTTCTTGGGGTTCCCATTCTGTTGTCTGGCTTCCTAAATTCCAGCCTAGGCTGCTGTAGGAACTGGCCAACCTCAGTTCCTGGAGGATCCTAATTTAGATATTGTTCTGCCCTGAGCATCCAGAAGAGGGAGCACCTGATCCCTTTCTTTTTCAGGGGAGAAAAACTGAATCCTCTCCTGCTGGACGTTTGGGGCCCCCGTGCATAATCGGCCTCTGCTATCACCTTCACACCCTTATCAGCTCTATCTTCCTACAACAGGGCCCCACTCTGGACTGCTAATTACCCAGAGGGACAGTTATGAGGTGTCCTGAGCCCTCAGACAAATTCTCCCTAACCCCTGCTTTGTAAAGCCTTCCCTTCCCTTCCCTTTCTAGCCTTAAAACCATATCTCCTTACTCTGAAGTCAAAGCATTCGTTGTTTGTACCACTTCTTGCCACATGGGATCTAGGACCATGTGAGTTCTCTTGTTGGATGCCATTAATTGTATTTAGTTCCTGTAATATATAATCTATTCACATGTAAGCATGTTTTCTTCCCAACTAATTGCAAACTTTTCAAGATCCAGGGACTGGGTTGTATGTTCTGCATTTCTCTAGGGCTTTCTCACAGCATGGGGCACATGAACTGGGGAGATGATGGAGTGGAAGACCTGGTGGGACCTGAGTTCTCTTTTCTAGTCCTTCATGTTGGTTGATGACTCATGGGATGAGGTAGCTACCCTTCAGGATGTGGAGTTAGTTTGGGGTTAGCATTCTCATGCTCATTCTCCCACCCAAGCTGGGGTGGGCTCTGGATTCTGCCTGATGAGATTGGCAGAATGAACAGGGAATAGTTATGAAGAACTGACAAAGCCACCTCTGTATCTAGAGTTGTTTGGGTCTTGTATCTTCTCTGTCTGTCTGTCTCTCTCATACACATACGCCCCAATGCACACCCTCCCACCCACACAAAGACATCTTGAATTCTTGATTTCTTTCAGTTCCTGTTATATGTGGTGTATAATCCCTGACCTGGTCTGGTGTCGGGGGTGGGAAATCACTTAACTAAGAACCAGGAGAGCTGCTTCTTGTACAGCTCTGTTTCTAACTTGTGGCACATTCCTGAGAAAGAATCTGCACTGCTCTGAATCTGTTTTCTCATCTAAAATATGAAAGTGTTCCCTTCTGGCTCTAATATTTCATAAAGCAACACAAACCCCAAGGGAAAGCCAAGGAATTTCAAATGTAAAGTTCAGGGGAGGATTCATATGTTTTCCTTGATGACTTGGGTGGAGATGAGGGAGGAAGGCACTTTCTGGACATACGTAAGTGAGACCGGAAGTGGTGCTTCTTAGCACCAATTGGCAAAGCCAGCTCTTGCTTCACCGTATGCTGCCTCCTGGAACTACTGGCCAGTTACTGAAGCATTTTCATGGTTTGGGGTGACTGTCATATTCACTGTGTCCGTAGAAGGGCCCCTCTTTTGCTCACCTGAGCTGCCCTCCCTGGTTTCCTGCTGAATCTGGCATGGAAGGCTTTCAGCACCTTGGACAGAGACAGAGCTCCCGCCCAGCTGGACCTGTGCAGCCAAGAGAGCTTGGGATCTCTTGCCAGGCCAGCTTCCCTGGCAGGGTGGCATCAAAGCGTGATATGCTCCTTAATATTTTTTAGTCCTTCAGAACACCCAAAAATAACCCCCCAACTATGTCAAACAGTGCACTGGTTCTGCAAACTCTGAGGGCATTATTTAAAAACAACAACGAGATGCCTGGGTGGCTCAGTTGGTTAAGCGTCCAACTCTTGATTTCGGCTCAGCATGATCTCATCGTTCGTGAGTTTGAGCCCTGCGTTGGGCTTGCACTGACAGGTCCAAGCCTGCTTGAGATTCTCTCTCTCTCTCTGCCCCTCTCCTGCTCTCTCTCTCTCTCTCTCTCTCAAAATAAATAAACTTTAAAACAACAACAATTATATCCTAGAACAGTGTCAGGTACATAATAGGTACTTAGCAAATAATTATTTTAAAGGAATACATGCAAATTTAAGCCTCTAGACCAGTATCTTAGTGCCCTCTTTATAATCAGATTCTCTCTCCCCATCAGTGCCTCCTATATCATAATTCTGGAGCTTCTACTATTTGATAAGTTCTGGAGCCTTACTTAAGCCCCTTCTTGTGTCTGAGGAGGCTGAGCTCCATCCCTAAATAAAAAATACAGATGGCTATTAGGTTCTCAGGCAGAGGAAATTTAAGCTGACCTCCCCTCTTTGTCATTTGGGAGTAAGTAGATCGGTGGGAGGACTCCACATCTGACTCCTATTGGAATTTTGCTTAATGAAAATGTTCACTCCCTCCCTCTGGGTACCCAAGAAAACCCTGCCCGCCCAGGAGGACCCAGCCTTCCGAGGGAGTCCTCCTGGTGCTCTAACACAGTCAGAGCCCTCCCTCCTCTGAAATCCCCTCTGAAATACAGTGTCACACCAGATTGTTTTCATGACATTCATGCTCATTAGTTCTCCCCAGTTAGATTATGAACTCCTTGCAGGTGGAGTCTGTACCATAGGTCTATTTGTTTTCAAGAGACCCTACAGTGATGAGGACACAGCAGGGTGCAGTGGGAGACTGATGGGTTTGAGGGTCTTCTCACCTACCCTTGTGGGTCCCCCACTGCACTTATTTTTGGTTTGAAATAAATACGTAGGATGGACCAGGGTGCTATCTGTGGGGTCATCATTGGACTCAAGGGAGCTTGGATCAGAAAGCAAAGGCAGGAGGTGGAGCTGGAGTTGGGTGCTGGGGGAAAATAAAGGAATTGTTGATGGGTGGGGAGTGCAGTTGTGTAGAATTAAGGGAATCACTCACTGTTGGGGCTGGAAAGGATCTCAGAGATCAGCTTGTTTGGTCTCCTCATTTTACAGGTAAGGAAAGTGAGATTTAGTGATCCTCCTAAAGTTACACAGCAAACAGGCCTCTTTCCATCACCTCTGACCTGGTTCAAGTCTTTGACATCCCTCCCCTGGACTACTGCGTACCTTGCTGGGGAGGGTTATATTTTTTCAAGATGGTGTTGCCAATAGATACCATCGCACATGTTTTTCTTATAATATGTCAGTCACACTCCTCCATTGAGAAGTGCGGGTCTTTTTCCTCTCTTTGATGAGCCATGATTATGGCAGAAGTTCTTTTATGTGACTTTTGAGGCTACGTTATTAAAGGTGGTACAACTGTTGCCTGAACCGCTCTTGGGACACTTACCCTTCAACCCAGCCATCATGGTGTGAGGAAGCCAGGCAGCCACAAGGAAAGGCTTTTAGGTGTTCTGGCCCCAACCCTGGCTGACAGCCAGCATCATCCACCAAATGTGAGCAAATGAGCTTTTTAGTCCCGATATGAGTGGCGCAGACCAAGTGGTCCTGGCTGAACCTGCCCAAATGGCAGAGACATGGACAAAATAAACACTGTCATTGATTTAAGTCCTGGAGTTTGGGATGGCTCTTAGGCAGCAATAAGTAATTGAAACGCCTCATGTTTGCCTCAGTTTCTCCAAACTGTTATACACGTTTCATTAATTCAACAGACCTTTATCAGATACTGACTATATGCTAGGATCTATACAAAGACAAATATGATTTCTATATTTGTGGGCCATACATTTCAGCTGCCATCATTGTTCTTGTGCACATAGAATAACATCCAGACTCCTCAGTCTAGTGCTAACGGCGCTCGTCTAATGCTCCAATGACACCACGCCAAACTGTTTTGTCCCCAGACCTAATCTTTATTCTCCAGTCTCGATGCCTTTGCTCATTGTTGTCTCTTCCACCTGCAGTGCTCCTGCCCTGCCCCATCTCAATCTTCAAAGACCTGCTCTGAAACCTCCTTCCGTTGCAGGGTCCTCCCTCCCAGACTCCCCCAGTTGAAGGTGAACACACCTCCTTGTAATCCCACAGCACTTAACGCAGACTGCACTGTTTCTTTCTGCCCTCTGCCTTTCTCAAGCCTCAGTAGACTGTGACTACCTGGATGAGGGATCCTGGCTTATCCCTTCTGTCCCCCCCCCCCCCCCCCCCCCAACAGTGTCTGGCACCTAGGGCCCAGAATGTCAGAAGCCCCCAGTGGACATGTATGGATGTGATTGGTAGAACCAGAATCAGCAGTCAGGTTTCCCAAATCCTAGTGTCCAGCACCCTCCTTGCTTCTTTTGATATCCCCATGGCAGTGGAAAAGTCCCACCGGCAGCTGGTAGCAGGTTGGTGGGAGACCTCGATTATGGGGCGGGGTTGACAGGGGGATTTGTAGATGGCAGTGACTGGAGGGAGCTCTGGCTCCTTTGCTCCTTTGCTATGGGGCTGAGGTGGGTTGCCCTCCCTCCCCTCCTTTGACTCTCCCTTCCCTTCCTTCCTTGCTTTCAGCAAGCCCTGAGCCCCAGTTCTGGAGGGGCTTCTTTGACCTTACTCCCCTCCAACCCCAGTTCATATCTGAAAAATCCCGTTTCTCAGGACTCAGTTCCACAGAAAAATAAGACCACACAATGCAGCCTGAACTTCCCCTTGCACAGCGAGGGACCTCGCTGTGTTCTTCCCTGCACGCCCCCCCCCCCCCGGGGGGGGGGGTTCTGAGGAATCATTTCTTCCTAAGCTGTCTTGCCTGCGCCCATCTGACTGGAACTGCTTCCCAGTCCCCTGTGATTATCACTTGCTCTCTTGGGTCCTATTTTGTCTTTGTCTTGCTTGGCCTGCTCCTTGGGGGTCCACCAGCAAGCACAGACTTCAATTTCTTGTCTCGTTCCAGGATGCCCTGGCTTGACTCCCTCAAACTGAGCAGGAGCTCAAAGTGGGATGGGCAGGATGTTTTCTCCATAGACTTTTCTCCCTAAATTGTCTCTTTCTGGGAGCTGGGAGGAGCCTATGTGTCCCACTGTCAATACAGCCTCTGCCTTCCCTCAGTCACAGGCAGATTTCGGGAAGAGGTCTTCCCTGGAACCTCTTTGCAAATGGCTCTGTGAGCCCAAAGTAGGATGGGTAGATTCTGGTTACTCTGGGTTTTAAGGTTGGGCACTTTCCTCTTGCTCCTTAATCTGGGGGTAATGAGGGTGGGAAGGTGGGGCAGGCATCTTCATCAGCTTCTCTGTTGCCCTATACCTCTACATGCCTGGTACCTGTGGCCCCAAGAAGGATGTCTTTGGAGACACCTCACCCCCGTTTCACAGCTCCCCTTCCTCATCCCCATCCTTGGCTGTGGGGGTGGCTTAGTGGGACTGCCTTCAGACTCTCCTCTCAACCTCCAGGAAGTCAGAAACCTGCATTCTGCTTGACTTCTGAGAGAGAGAGAGACAGAGAGAGAGAGAGAGAGAGAGAGAGAGAGAGAGAGAGAGAGAGAGATTTGCCTCTCCTTAGCCTGAGGGAACAGCTCTCTTCACACCTGTATCTGTGCCCAGGAGGAAGGCTACTCTGTGCCTGGTCTTTTCTCTTTTGGGAGGATCAAGGGTCCCTCTGACCCTGTCCCTCTCAACCCAGGCCTGTCCCGGGATGAGAGCACAGGCCTGTCCCGGGAACACGGGTACCGCAGCAGGAACAGCTGGCCAGGCCAAGTGACCAGCTCCCTTCCCTTCGGCCTTGGTTCTGGAGAGAAGGGAACGCCGCAGATGTCCTCCTCCATATCCTCTCTCCTGGTGCCTGTCCACACTGCGAACCCTTCCTGACTCTCTCAACCCCCCCCAGTCTGGAGGGGAAGCCACCCAGCTCCAACTTGAATCAGCCTGGACTTAGGGCAGGCAACCCAGTGTCGGGGAGGCAGGGGGTAGGTAGTGGTGGTGGTGGTGTGGAGGAGGGGCTGGGCAGTAGTACCCAGATGGGCTGTTGTGCCTGACACCAGGTCACAAAAGAAGGGGAGTTGTGCTAAGGAAGGCCCCAGGCGTCTTGGAGTGCGAGCGAGGAAGCTGCCGGAGGTGGAGAGGGCCGAAGGAATGACTGTACAGGCAAGAGCCTCTGGTCTTTTTTAGCATCAGCTGGTGGAGCCACCTCCTTCTCTCCCACTGGCTGCCTCCCTGAGTCACTGCCCACCCACCAGCAAATAAAAAAGAGGTGTCATCTGCTGGCCAGTGGCCCCATCTGGCCCCGGTGTGTGCATCTTTTTTGCTCCTGGGTGGAAGGTGCGAGTCTGGGTAGGGTGGTCTCACCAAGACCTCTTCCTCTGGGCCTTTCTCCTTCCAGACTCCGCTTCCTTCTTTGCCCTTTGTTCCTCCCCTCCCCCTACATCCCATGATGGTTCTCCCCGGTGACAAGACCCACCCCCTTGCTCCAAGGACAGAGGCAGCTGCAAGCCCTCAGGGGCCCCCACATGGCCCCATCCATCTAGCGGAGCCTCAGATCTGGGCTGCAGGGGAGGGGACCCGAGGCTGGCCGCTCAGCTGGCGACTCCTCCCCACCGGCCAGCTCAGCTGTCAACACTCGGCCTCCCTGCCCTGGCCTTCGCAGGGCCCCGCCTGGCTGCGAAGACCGGGGACACCGTGCCCCAGAGACCCTCACTGAGACCCAGGCAGGCGGTGGGCAGGCGGCGGGCAGACACCCTGCCTGCCCTTGAGCATCCTCGGGCCTCCTTGCCTAAATAAGGGAGCTGCAGCTGGAGTGAGCCAGCTGGCCCGGGGGGGAGGGGCCTGCGGCTAGGCCAGGGTTTTCCGAGGGGCTGGGCCGCCGCAGCGCCGCAGGGCCCCGAGCCCGCCGCGGATTGGGCCTGCAAGGCTGGCCCGCGCTGCAGAGGGAGGGAGGGCCACTCGCACAAGGGGATCCCCAGGCTGGAAACTCGCGCTCAGGGGCCTATCTTTGATCCCTCAGCTAGGAGGCCGTGTCAAAATGTACCTTTCTACCTCTCTGTTCAGGAGAGCCCCGAATAACCCCAGAGAGGGCCGTGTGTGTGTGTACGCGCGCGCGCGCGCGCGCGCGCGCGCGTGTGTGTGTGTGTGTGTGTGTGTGTTTGTGTTGGGGGGTTGCTCTGGGTGCGTGCCCCTCCTAAATCTCACCCACCCTTATTCCAAATCGCGTCCCACCCGGGGCCTGCAGATCATCTTGCCCTTCACGTTTCCTGTGCCTCCCCTGACCCTGGGCTCATCCTCCCAGGGCCCAGGCCTCGCCCGTGTCACCTACAGCGGGCTTTGGGCGCTTGTTGTGTGTATCCAGCCTGTGCTTGGAGTGGTGGGCGACAAGGGCATAAGGGGCCAGACCTCTCCAAGTCAGGTTTCTCAGTCCTTCCAGTCCGGGGGTCGGGGGTGGAATCCCCAGGCCCCTCCCTGGCCGTCTGAAGGCCGGTCATCACACCTACCCTCACTGTTCCCCTACCTAGGGGCCCCTTCCCCCTCTTTGGGGCGCGCGAGTCCCGGGGGCTCCTGGGCTGAGCTAGGGGCTGGGGTGGGGGGAGTCCTTGACGCTGCTCAGCCAATGGGAAGGGCGGGCGCGCGGGGTGTGGGGGGGGGGGGGCCCTGGCGGCGCCCCGGCCAAGGGGAGGGGGGGGGGGGGGGGGGGGGGGGGGGGGGGGAAGAGGGCGGTGCTGCGGGCGCGCGGCGGGCGGGAGGGGGCCGGGAGGCGGGGGCCGGAGCCCGAGGGGCGCGCGCCGCGTTAACCCTTCCGCCGCCGGGCCGAGCCGCAGGCGCAGCCGGAGCCGCGGGCGCCGGAGCGGCTGTCGGCGCGGCGGGCGGGAGCCGGGAGCCCGGCGCTCGGGCGGGCGGAGCGCAGCGCGGGGACGTGGCGGAGCGGGGCCCGTGGCTCGGAGGGGGCCGGCAGACAGGTGTGCGGGCGGCCGGGCGGCCCGAGCTCAGGCGGCTCCAGGCCCGGCCCGCGGTCAGGAGCCGGGAGCCGAGCGGGGACCCCGCGCCCGCAACCGAGTCCCGGCCCCGCCCGTGGTCTGCTTGGCCGCGGGGTGCGGGGATCACGGCCGGGCCGGGCCACCCGAAGCCTGTGTCGGGCCGGGCCGGGCCGGGGTGGGTGGGGGCCCGCCCGGCCCGCCCATGGGCTCAGGATGCCGGTGCGGAGGGGCCATGTCGCGCCGCAGAACACCTTCCTGGACACCATCATCCGCAAGTTTGAGGGCCAGAGTGAGTGGGGGAGGGGGCGGGGGGGGGGGGGGCTCGGGGGGCGGGCCGAGCGCTCCCGAGTGTGAATGGAGGGGCGTGCCCCGGCCGTGTGCTTCGGGCTGGTGCGAGTCAATGGGGGCTGGTGGCCTCAAGGCGCTGGCCAGGGGTCTCGAGGGCAAGGCTTGGTGCTGGGGGCCGTGGGTTTGGAGCCAAGGGGGCTGTATTGGGGCGCAGGGCTGGAGGCTCAGCTCAGGCTTCCAGGATCCGGAGTGTGTGTGACATCTCAAGTGTGCAGGTATCCCTAACTCCGGTGCCTGGATGTGGATGGGGCTGTGTGGGGGCAGGGACAGAACATGTATGGTCCAAACTGTGAGACACTAAGTACTGTGTCTCAGCCGTCTTGACTGTGTTTTTGAGAGACTGAGAGCCAAGCACTTAGAGTCAGTGCCTAACCTGCTCCTGGGGTGTGTGTGTGACCCATGAGTTCGGCCCTGCTTGGGCAGTGGGGAGGTATTTTGGACAGAGCTGCAAACTGTGGGCTCCCAGGTGACAGGGTGTCATGGCCTGAGACTGGGCTCTAAGGGTCTAACAGGCTCAATGCAGTGCCCCCATATTGTTGATTTTCCTGCCCTGAGCCCCTTTATGGGGACTACAGCACCCCTAAGCCTGGTCCCGTAGGGGAGGCTTCCAGAAGTGTCCCAGGCTAGGTGAATGTTCTGGTGTGGGTGTTTTATCTTCCCAGCATGTGTGCGTCTCTCTCCAAGGCTGCATGTGCCATGGTGGGTGTGACTGCCAAGGGCCCTGGGAGCAGGGAGCGGGTGACATTCCTTGCCCATGACCCTGTGAGCACAGGACAACGTGTGCTTGTAACTGTGGTGGGGGAGGGAGGGATCAGTTTGACGGGCAGCATTGTCTGAAGCCCAGGAACAAGATGATCCTGAGGGGGAGGAGACTGACACGGTGGAGGGCCACAAGGTGGGGTCTTTCCTTTTCAAAAGCTCCCGGAGGCTGTGTCTGCATGGAAAGAACCTGGGCTAGGATCTGGGGGCTCAGCTTCTGGCCCCACCTCTGCCACTGACTGCCACGTGACCTTGAGTGACTCTTCCTTCTCCGAATATCAGTTTCCACATCTGGAAAGGAGGGGGTGGCCAAAGGAGCCTTTCAGATCCCTTCTGTGGTGTATTCCAGGAGCTCGGAAGGGGTGGGGGTAGGGCCTGCCTTCGAAGAAACTCGCTCTTCTCTCTCTGGGCCTGGGAGCTGGTTTCTCTTCTCCAAAGCTGGTGTGTGTGGCTGGCACTCTGGACTGCCTTGGGGTTAGGTGGAGGTGGAGGCCAAGTCAGGGGTCTTTTCGTGTGACAAGGAACCCTGACTCCTGATGGCTGCCTGGGAGTTGTGGAGGCCTGGTGAACTGACCTAAAGATGACCCAACTTCAAAAACTAACTTCCCGGAGACAGGATAAGGGATGGCTTTAGGCAGCCTGTGTCAGGGAGCCCTTGCTGCAGCAGCCTGGGCCTTGTCCATGGGATTGCCCAGAGCTGCAGACTGAGAGGGCTGTGCCTGCTGGAAGGCGAGGGGGCAGAGTTCCAACTGCTACCCAAAGCCCCAGCATTAAAGGCCAAAGTGGCCGGAAACTTCTGTGTTTATAAAAAGCTCTTATCCCGGAGTATCTTCCCTGGCACCAGCTGGGTCTGCCGCCTGCCTGCTGCTCACCTGCCAGCTAGGCCCTGGGGGCAGGTGTGGAGCGGGTGACCCACGTCCAGCTGAAATGGGTCCATTGGGGCACCTCATCTTGACGGGGTCAAACTGAAGAAGGCCTCCCTTCCCTGGGTCTGTCTTCTTACAAGCGGGCCACTGTCTCAGGTCCATCCCTGGCTCCCGGTATTTTCCGGGATTGAAGCCTCAGGTCCCTTTCCTTGCTCCCTATGACCTTGGGCTTCTGCCTGTGACCCTCCTTTTATTCCTTCTTCTGTCAGACCTAAGTTCAAAAGCTAGCTCTTTTACAAGCTGCAAGATGTGGGCATGGCTCTGAACTTCTTTTGAGCCTCAGTTTCTTCACCTATAAAACAAAGCTAATGATGCCTATCTTATGGGGTTGTCAGAGTATTAAATGAGAGAGGGCATCGTAGGTGTTCACGTGGTACTTCCCTCGTCCCCTTTAGAGTGCCCACTGTCCAGCCCCTGACTGCCCTTAAGGGGCGCGTAAGTCCCGGGAAGTACTGACCTGGTAGGGTCCCCAGGTACTTGGGGGAGTGATATCCTAAGGATCCCCGGGGTAAGGAGTGCCCAGTGTGCGCCCCCCCCCCAACCCCCGCCCCCAGTCTAGAGAGCAGAGGTCAGGAAGAGAAGCGGGACGACCTGATGCAAAGGGAAGGCTAGCCGCCATCTCTGGCCCTTCCCAGGCTCCCTCTCCAGGCCCAGTGTTTATCCCTCCGCCGCGGCTGCTGACACGCGTTGCTGACACCCGCCCAGGCTGGCCTCGGCCCCGGGCGCGGAGGGGGCGGGGGGCCGCTGGCAGCCTGCCCGGGGGAAGCCATGCAGCCAGCCCGCGGGCCGGGCGGGGGAGGGGGCGCGTCGCCGGGCAGGGCCGGCGGAGGCACCTGTGTCGGGCCACACAGCTGCATTCGCCCCCTGCTAGGGACCCCAGTCGCCGCTGTGCTGCCTGGAGCGGGGAGTCCCCCAGCGGGTGGCTGTGTGTGACAGGAGAATGCGCGGAAGGGCTGGGAGCCCCCGAGGCAGGGGTCCCTGCTCACGTGCCTGCTCATCCCCGCCCCCCCAGGCCGCAAGTTCATCATCGCCAACGCTCGGGTGGAGAACTGCGCCGTCATCTACTGCAACGACGGCTTCTGCGAGCTGTGTGGCTACTCGCGGGCCGAGGTGATGCAGCGGCCCTGCACCTGCGACTTCCTGCACGGGCCGCGCACGCAGCGCCGCGCGGCCGCGCAGATCGCGCAGGCCCTGCTGGGCGCGGAGGAGCGCAAAGTGGAGATCGCCTTCTACCGGAAGGATGGTAGGCGCGGGCCGGGGCGGGGCCGCGACGAGGGGGCGTGGTCGCGACTAGGGGGCGGGGCCGCGAGGGACTGGGGTGGGGGTAGGGACGGCTGGATCGGGCGAGGCCAGAGCGTGGCGGGAGACCCGGCGAGTGCCCTGCGGTGTGTGACCCCCTAACTGGGGCCACTGCTGTGGGTCAGGTGGCAGGCGCCGGCTGGGCATTGGGGTTGCCGGACGGAGTGGGTCTCTTCACCTCATTCATTCTGGCGGGATGGTTTTCGGGGTGACCAAGGGGCTGTTTGGCTGTGGGTATGGCGCCTTTGGTTTCTTCTTTCCCTGGGCTAACGTGGGCAGGTTGAGGTAGGTGGGCTGGAGTTTGACGGGGCCGGGATGGCAGGTGAGTGGAAGGAGTTGACAGAAGGTCAGGTTGGTGGCTGGGCACTGACTTCCGGCCCAGGCCTCTAGCTCCCCTAGGGCAGCCCCTGCCAGGTGATTGGTCTGGAGAGATGTCACTGAGGGTGAGGCAGGGGGGCTGCAGGACTCTGGCTCTCTGCTGTCCTTCTCCTGCTCCTCTCTCTCCTGTACTTAGGCTGCACCTGGCAGGAGGTGCGTGTCTCTCCCCACAACCTCCCTTCCCTTTGTCTCATGGTTTGAGTGCCCGCCCATCACCCATCACCCCTTCCTTCGCCAGGTGTCTCTGCTCAGCCACCGCCTCCCAGCCCAGCTGCTCTGGGCTTCCGGACAGTGGATAAACAGAACCCTGGGCGGGGCTGCTCTCGCACTGTGCCTGCCCTGGTGGGCTGGGCTCTGCTCAAGGAGGGCAGTGAAACAGGGCTTTGGCAGGCCTGCAGGTATTGGAGGGCTGGGGAGGTGGCTCCAGAAGGTGCCACTGGACTGGCCATGGATGCCCAAACTCTGCTACTCACTAGTGTGTATCTGATGAGCATTTACTGAACCCCTGTGGGCCAGGTGCAGTGCTAGGGTCCTGTAGATAGCTCAGTGAACAAGACAGATGAGGTTACTGCCAGATGGGAGCTTACCTGCTGTAGATAGCACTCTCCGCTTTCCCCTGTGGGTAGGCAGAGTGAGCCAGCGGTCCTGTGTGCACCTGGCGCTGTCCCTGGAATATCCCCTGCATGCTCAGTCTAGCGAAGCTGCCTTGCATCTCTCGATGGCCCCGCTTTTGCAGGCGTGCACAGCCTGTGAGATCACTGGACCGCGTTAGAAGGGGCACTCTCACTGGGGTCCTGTGGAAGGGAGTTTGCTTATAGAAAATGGGGTTCTGGCTGGGAGGCAGGGGCCAGGAGAGTAGATGCAAACTCTGAAGCCTTCTGTTTTTCCACTGAAGTCTCCCCAGAACCTGAATCAGAGCAGATCTGTTTTTCTATCTGCCGGGCCATCTAGTGCTAGCACGCATTGGTGGGTGGCTTCTATGTGCTGGACGCTGGGCTAAATGCTTCACTTAGCTTATCTCATGGAATCTTCACAACAGCCCTGGGAGGTAGACACCATTTGCATCTCCATTTTATGGATGAGGAAACTGAAGTTCAGGGAAATTAAGAAATTGCACCAAAGTCGCACAGCTAGAAAGTGGCAGAGCTGGGAACGGAGCTCTGTCTGTCTGATCCGAGCCCGACCCGTCCTGCTTTGCTGTCACCTATTAAAAATGGCCCCACATAGGGGCGCCTGGGTGGCGCAGTCGGTTAAGCGTCCGACTTCAGCCAGGTCACGATCTCGCGGTCCGTGAGTTCGAGCCCCGCGTCAGGCTCTGGGCTGATGGCTCGGAGCCTGGAGCCTGTTTCCGATTCTGTGTCTCCCTCTCTCTGCCCCTCCCCCGTTCATGCTCTGTCTCTCTCTGTCCCAAAAAATTAAAATGCAATTTCTTAATTTCCCAAACGTTGAAAAAAAAAATTGTTAAAAAAAAAAATGGCCCCACATAGGTACAGGCATATCTGTATCCTGCACGTGACTTTGTGTACAATTTGATTCTGAAAGTTTGCAAACCATTGGTGTGATGAAAAGAATGTTGATACGTAAGTCCTGGGATCAGGTCTAACACCAGAAATTAGGTAGCTTGAGAACTTGGTTCCTGCCTTGAGCCTGTTTCTGCTTCCAGGGTAAGGTGCTCACGCAGCCCCTTGGCAACAGGGGCCTGGGTGCTTCCATCTTCCCCATGGTGCTCGGGGAACTGGCTCTCCCTCTCGTCCCAAGATGGCTCCTTTGGGAGAAGATGGCCATGGGACCCCTTCTTCTGAGGTGCTATCGGGAAATCTTGGTGACCTTGAGGATCACTTCATCCAGCCCACTTGAGTTACAGATGGAGAAGCTGAGAAGCAGAGGTCCAGTTACTAGTTAACCAGCAGATGAAGTGGGACTAGAACCCAGGCCCCTGCCCAAGTGCACGTTCTTTCCTCCCTCCCGCTACTCTCCAAATGGGGATGCCATCCAGAAAATCGTGTGCCAGTCCTCTCTGCCTGCCCTCTTGTCTGCTCTCACCTAGTTTCTCCTGTTGGCCAACAGGCTGGCCTTGACCCTCGGGTCCTATGGGTCCCCATTTGTCCTGGCACTTGAGGCCCAGGATGCAGACAGATCTCCTCTGCCTCCCTTCTCTCTGCCTTGAAATGCTTAGTCCCTCAGGCAAATGCCTGTGGCCTGCCCCGTGCCGTGTATGCCGTGTATGTGTATGAATAGGGAGGCAGAGGTGAGGAAGGGCAGTGCCGCCACTCGCTTCTGTCCAGGCCCTTTTCTGGGTCTCTGCCTGGGCCAGCCACCGGAGAGTGGGTCCCCGGGCTTCAGCTCCAGGGAGGTGGGTGGCTGGGAAGGAGGCGGGGCCTTTTGCTGGCAGGCGCCACTGTGGACAGCTGTGCTGTGTCGGTGCCTCAAGCCTAGCTCTGTGCAGTGTCAGGGCCTGGAGCCAGACAGCCCCATTATTTAGGTGCTGGGACTGCTGGGAGGTGGGGAGGCCAGACTTGGGGCGGGGGGTGGGTGCGGACTGGAGGGAGAGGCACGAGGTGCCAGGGCTCGCCGGCCCTGTGTCCGTGCCCCTTAACACGAAGCCCAGGATTAAGACGGACCTGGGAGTAGAGCCGGCAGCTTGGGGCCGGCAGGCAGTAGCAGCCTGGGGGGCCTTGGGGCCACGTCTTGGTGGCAGGTGCTGCTGATGCACACCTGTGTCCCTCCACAGTTGGAGGGGTGGGTGGTGGGTCCTTTGGCGGCTCTTCCTCACTTGCTCTGTCCTCTGCCAGGCCTCAGGGAGGCCCCCTGCTCTCTGTCCCTTTTGTTCTCTGCTCTCTGTTTTCATCTGTCTGCGCCCCGCCTCCCACCGAGTTCAGCCTCTGCCCAGGGACTCTGCTCCTCTTCTCTTCCAAGGTGGCCTCCCTGCCGACTCCTGTCCCCTTGGTCTTTATCTCCTCCTCCTTACACCTGTCTCCCTTCTTCCCTCCCTACAGCACCCCTGAGCCTTCCTCCTCACCTCTCTTCCTCTGCCCCTCTGGGATCTATCTGGAAGTCTCTCTCTCTGGCTCCCCATACCTCTGCCTGTTCTGGCCTGGTCTCCACGTCCCTGTGTCCCCGGGGGCCTGTGCGTGGGTGGGGGACGGGGGTGTCTCTAGAGAAGAGTCAGTCGGCTTCTCCACTCCAGCTGCAGGCTGGTTGCCATGGCGACAGGGTCAGAGGGCCCCCACTGCAACAGCTGAGCTATGGGCTGGGAGAGGGGTGGGGACCATGGGGCCAGCATGCTCCCCAGTGTCCCTAGTGCCCACGGGGAGCCAGAGCCCCAGTGGTGGCCTCACACCCACTGCTGTGTGGTTCCCAGACTCAGACTACAGCGTCTCAGGTGCTTGGGCAGACACTTCGGGCCCCAGCAACCCGCCATATATACCGGGCCATTTCCCCGTTTCCTCCTTGTCCCCTGATCAGACTCCTCACTGTGACACTCTGAGACTCCTCCCTTTTCCATCGTGGCCGAGCTCTGCCCAAGCTCAGACGCCCACCTCCTGTGCCCCTGTCCAGGTCGTGATCCTCAGGCGCCCAGACCCTCATCAGCTGGGCTGCTGGTGAAGGAGCCCCTGGGTATACTGAGGCCAGGCAGGCAGGTGAGACAGAGGTGGGGGTCCAGGTGTGTCCTGTGTCCCTGAGATGGGAGCACACCAGAGCGATTTCTGGAGGAATGAGTTTAGACACAGGCAGCACCTGTCTCAAGGGTGGAAGACTCACGGGGGCTCCCTCCACCTTGGGCCTCCAGTCAGGGCCTGGGTGGCTTGGATACGTGGAGTGTGAGAGCACGTGCACGTGCCCCTGCACGGTAGCCAGGAGCAGGGCCCAGGGGCCTGGGGGGCCCTGCTGCCCCCAGCCAGCATTTCTTCTGCAAGGCCGCTAGGGAAGGGTCATTCCTGAGCTAGAGTAGGGTGCCCTGGCCTGCTTGGGAGCTTCCTGTCCCAGCACCACCCAGGGGTGAGGTAGCCTGCCAAGACTGAGGGTGTCAGCCACTTCTGGCCTGCTCTGGGGTCTGGAGAGTGTTGGGAGGGCGGCTCCTCTGTGTTGTGTCTGCTGTAGCCCCCGGAGAGGAGCTATGTAAATATTTGTGCAGAGCCTTCGTCCACAATGAGAGCAGAGTTTGACGGTGGCCTTGGGCTCCAGGGAGGGGGGCTGTGGGCATCAGGAGGGCCGGCATGGGTGTGTGAGATGGGGTGAGACTCAGCCTCTTTGCTGCCTAGAGGTGGCTTCCAGGGCGATGTGACTTGAGAGGTTCCAAGAAAGCCCTTTTGCACTTAAATATCCCCTCTGAGGATGCCCCAGATGCCTCCACTAGGGAAAGTTTTGCTTGGGTGGAGAATGAGCCTTGCTTTTGAAAAACATGTTCTTTCTCATCACCTGCCCCTGCATGTAGGGGGGAATGTGGAAATATCAGTCCCTTAGTGCGATTGACTTTGACAGAAACTTTCCTCCCTGATATGGGAGCAGGGCTAGAAGAGGTGGTCGTGGTGGGACACCTGGGACACGAGACGAGAATGGGAGACTCGGGGCACCTGGGTGGCTCAGTCAGTTAGGCGTCTGACTCTCGATCTCAGCCCAGGTCATGGTCTCACGGTTCGTGGGATTGAGCCCCGCATCGGGCTCTGTGCTGATAGCATGGAGCCTGCTTGGGATTCTCTTCTGCCCTCTCTCTCTCTCTCTCTCTGTCCCTCCCCACCCTCTTTCTCTCAAAATAGGTACATAAACTTAAAAAAAAAAAAAGAATGGGGGAGGCTCTGGATGAACCGCTGTCCCCCAAAATCCCCTGCAGGCTTTAATCTAGGGGCCATAAAGCTCTCCATGCTATGGACTGTGGGTGGCCTCACACAGGCCTCTCTCTGGTTTGGTCATCTGTCTACCAGACAAGAAGTGTCTTCTCCTTGGCCCATATTCTCCCTCCTTCCCAGTTCTGGACGAGATTGCCGTGTCTGACCTCCCCCGCTAGATCATAAGCTCCACGAAGGCAGAGAGTAGCCTGTCTGTTTTGTCCTCTGTGGTATCTGTGTCTAGTCCACACTGGAGCTCGGTACAAATGCATGAAGGAATGAATGAATGAATGAATGAAGGGCTGGGCAGTGTGCTGTATTGTAGAAGCCCTATACTCGGAGTCAATGACTTGGAACAATTTCTGGCTCAGCTAGACTTGCACCTGCTTGGCCATCGGCCATGTGTCCCCAGGTCCTGGCCAGCCAGGGGAAGTGAGCTGACCCAGGGCCTCAACATCTCTGTCCCCTACGGTGCTCCCCTCCTTGCCTTGTGCCCTGCTCGCAACCCCTGCTCGCCTCTCCCCCTCCTTCCCCAGGCTTCTGCCTCTCCCTCAAATCACTGAAACCGTATTTGTGTTCATGTTTCTTTTTTTTTTTTCTTTCTCTTTCATTTCATTTTCCTTTTTATCTCACTCTCCAGCCCCATTACCCTCCCCTTAGGCAACCATTCAGATGTACTTACTGTGAATGTGTTGCTTGCATATGTTCTTGCAAAATGTGTATTTTGTCTGGATACACACAGGCTTAATTTATGTAAATGATATGTGCTATATATTATATTCTGGTGTTCACTTGACTTGCACAGGAGTATGCCTTTCCGTCCATCCAGGTTGCTACTTAGCATCTAGTCTGTAGCTTTGTATTTTGTGGTGTGTACCCACCTCAGTTTACCTGCCTGCCCTCCTGGGCAGCCATATCCAGATTTCCCGCATAAATAATGCTGCAGTGAACATCCTCAGCCATGGTCCCTTCTGGACTCGGGTGAGGATGTCTTTGGGATGTATCTGCAGGGGTGGGATTGCTGGATCACAAGGTTTGTGGACACTTAATTCAACTAAGCACTGTCAGACTGTACCCCAGCATAGCTACCCCCATCACCACTTGCCTAAACAGGGTACCAGATTTCTAGTCCCTCATATCTCTGCCACACTTGGCGTCATCCACGTTTATAATTTTTGCCAACCTAATAGGTGAAAGTGATAACTGGCTGCCTTAAATTTGCATTTGTTTGATATTGTGTGAGTCCTGGCATGTCTTAGGCTCCATTGCGTTTTGTGTCGATTTGCCTGTGAGTTGCCTGTTCATATCCTTGCTCACTTTTCTTTCTTTCTCTCTCTTTTTTTTAATGTTTATTTATTTTTGAGAGAGAGAGAGAGAGGCAGAGAGAGAGAGAGAGAGTGAGAGAGAGAGAGAGAGAGAGAGACACGGAGCACAAGCGGGGGAGGGGCAGAGAGAAAGACACAGAATCCAAAGCAGGCTCCAGGCTCCAAGCTGTCAGCACAGAGCCCGATGCGGGGCTCGAATCCAAGAACCTTCAGATCATGACTGAAGTAGGATGCTCAACCAACTGAGCCACCCAGGCGCCCATCTTTGCTCACTTTTCTCATGAAGCTACTGTCTTTTGCAGGAGTTGCTTGGGTATTCTAGAAATACACATGCTTACAGTTAAATATTCAATATATGGGTTCCAGACATTCATTCCTGTTGGATGGAGATATTGCAAGTATCTTCTCCCGTTCAATTATCTCTCAACTTTATCCGACAAAGACACTTTGTGTTGATACAAATTAACTGACTTTTAGCTTTGTTTGTGCTTTTGAAGTTTTGTTTAAGAAATTGTTCACCACCCTGAGGTTGCAGAGGGCTCCATTTTCTTCTATTAATTTAATTGTTTTACCTCTCTCGGTTGGCTTTCATCCATCCTGAGCCTCCCTCTGTGGTGTCAAGTGGGGATCAAGTTATATTTTTTTCCGTGTAGTGAGCCAATTTTCCCCACACACCTAGTAAACAGCCTGTTCTTTTCCAGCATTCGCGGGGCCACCTTGATCGTAAGCTAATTTCCCATCTATCCATGGGTCTGTCTTGGAGCTCCCTGTTCTGTTCCAAACATTTATTTGTCTCTTCTTGCATCAAAACCACACTAAAACAACTGTGGCATTTAGTATGTCTTAGTATCTGGAAAGGCGCATATTCCGTCTTTCTTCTTCTTTTTAAAGATTGACTCAGGTATTTGTGGACCTCTCTTCTTTATGAACTTTAGAGAAAGTTTCTCGAGTTCCTGGAAAGAAAACCCATACTAGAATCTTGACTGGAATTAGATTAGTTTTGCAGATCAATTTGGGGGAGAATTGACATCTGTATAATATCCGTCCCATCCGAGAGGCTGGACTATCTCTCCATTTATCAGATTGTTTCTGTACTCTTGATTAGTTTTAAGTACCACCCCCCCCGCCCCTGCCTCCCCACAGAGGTCTTGTGCATTTTTGATCAATTCCTAGTTACTTTATAGTTTTTGTTGCTATTACGAAAGAGACCTTGTTTTTGACTACCTGTTCTAATAGTTTTGTGCTGGCGGAGAGAAATACTGTCCATTTTGGGGCTGACCTTGCATCTGGCAGCCTCATTGAGCTTGCTCTCTTATTAGTTCTAATTGTTTCTCTGTTGATTTTGTTGGTTCTGTGGGGAGATGATCCTATCATCTGCAGACAATGCCAGTTTTCTATGTCTTTGTTTGGGTCATTGCCATGTGTTTTGATGGTCAGAGGTCCATCTGACTCCTCAGGAGGCTTCACGGGTGTCTGCATTTGTACCTGCATTTGTTCTTTGGAGCGTCCCAGCGTCCTGTGAACGGGGAGAGTCCTGGAGGGAATACAGCTCTTGCTTTAATGATTGAGAAGCTGTGGCCGCCTGGGCGATCGATGAGAGTGCTGGAATTGGGGTGGGTGTTCTCAAGGCATCCCCTGGCTCTCTGGGGTATGCTGGGAGCTAAGGTGGGCATGTAGTTCTGGGGCTTGCAGACAGTTGGAGGCAGGTAGGGACCCCAGGTTGTTTCCTGGTGGACTGTGGCTGTTTGCCCTCGCTGCCCAGCGGCAGGCTGTGCGGGAGTCACAGGAAAGAGCACTGGTAGGGGTCTGAGGCTCAGAAACTCCGTGCCTTTGTGGCTCTTGCTCTGGTCCCCTGCCCTGGTTCCTGGGCTGCCGGCCTTTATGTTCCACGCTGTTGATTAGATTTAATAGCACTTCAAGAAAAGACACCTTGATTCTCATGGTGGTTCCAACAACTGTCTCGACTCAGCACGGTTTTGAAATGGGCAAATTCTATCATGAAAGGCCAGTTGGCCCCCCGGGATCTGAAAGGGAGTTTAGATGGGAGGGGGGATGGCCCTGTCTGCACCCACCTAAGTGCAGGTCACCACCCTGACGACCAGTCCTTGGATACCTGCTTGCCCAGGACTTCCTGTGAAACCAGCCCAGCCCTGGCCTCAGGGCTCCAGCTTGGGTAGGGGGGAAAGAAGGAAGCTCACCCCAGAAGCCAGTGCACAATTACCTCCTACATTAGGGATATAGTGTTAGAAATTCTCAAAGAGACATATCACATGGGCCAGATGGAGCAGTCAGTAACATCTTTGTAGAGGGGAGTCCTGCGGGTCCTGGAGGGATGGCAGGAGCTGGCAGGAGGAGGGGTGGGGGCTGTGGAGTTGGAGAACCAGGCGAAGCTGGGGTGCCCTGAAGGGGCTCTGAGGGAGCACCCGGGACCCGGCAGGCTGGGAGGCCCACCCGGGAGGGCGGGCTGAAAGGTCTGAGGTGGTTGGGATCAGGGATTCCGGAGGATTCCAAGGGGGGGCAGACTCCAGGAAGTAGGAGGGGGAAGGGAAAGCTTGGAGGAGGGGAATGAGAACGGAACTGGAGAGCAGCCTTCCCCACGTGAACATGGCCTTGTTTCACCTTCCCAAGGCTCCTGGGGGCAGGGCAAGGTCGTGGCTCCCAGATTACATAGACACGTGGCTGTGTCCCTGGAGGTGGATGGGGCTTGGACCCAGGGCTTGTCTAGAAAGAACTCTTCTCCTGAGGCTGTTGCATTGTCCCTGGGGAAAGGTGGCACAGGCTGGCCGTGCAGTGGGTTTGCGGGGGAGGGGTGGTAGTCTGGCTCGCAGCACAGAGGGCCCCAGAGGGCCCTATAAATGACCCTATAAATCCCTGGGAAGGTGTCAGGCTGGTGGAGGCGTCTGTCTGGAGATGGGAGATGGTCTTTCTGAGTGAGTCGGGGGCCGGATCATGGCTTCCCAGCTCCTGCCCTACAGCGGTCATTCTGCATTGCTCAGCTCCTGGAGGGAGTCAGGGGCAGAGGACCCCCCCCCCCCACACACACACACTCACTGGCTGACCTCTCAGGGTTCCCTATTCTGTCCCCTGAGCCTGCAATATCCCTGGCCTTCCCTGGGACCCCAGCTGCCCATGAGAGCGGTGTTAGCGACACGGTGGCCCCTGGCCAGGAGCAGTTCCTGCTGCACCTTCCTGTCGCCGCCACCAGGCTAAATATAACCTGACACTGCACAGCCCTGGGCTGCCGCCGACAGAGACAGCCTCTCTGCCTGGGGGCGGACAGGGAGGACTGGAGCCCCAGCCTCCTGCCCTCAGTGTGACTTTGGGCCCAGCTCCTCCTGCCGAGAGCCAGGCAGGGAGGTGATCCGGGTGAGGATGGCTGCCTCCCCGAGGTCACCTTCCCTGCAGGGACCCGGCACCCTGCCTCGTTAGAGCTCTGGATGCTTCCACAAGGCCATCTGTCATTTCATCTGGCACCCAGGGCAGGAATCACTTGTCCCTGCAGTACTTACAGGGAGACCGAAGTCCAGAGAGGTGGGTGGCCTGCCTGCAGCCACACAGCAATTGCCCAGTTCTCCAGCTGACTGGGGCAGGTCAGCTCAGCCCTGTAGGCTCTTCCCTCAGCCTGCGTTACTCTCTCCTCCTCCACCTCACGCTGGGCTCTGAAATGGGGTCCTTTTGACTCCTTGGCTCAGTGAGGCCAGGTGCCAGGCCTGTCCTGTGCACAGTGCCCCCAGTACATCATGTGGGTGCTCAGTGAATGTTCGTGGGGGAATGAAGAGACATGTTCAAAGGAGCAGTGATGACATCTCATTTACGGATGAGCATCTGGGGACTCTGACCTGAGGGGCTTGCCCAAGGACACTCCGGGTCACCTCAGCCCTTCCTTTCTCTGCCTGCTGGGGGCTGCCCCGAAAGATAAGGCCTGTCCCTGTTGAAGCTGAGTATGGCTTCTGCCTGGAGCCCAGCCAAGGCCAGGGGTGCCCAGAGGTGGGAGATGCAGTTTGAGACTGTGGGTGGGGTCCCAGGTCCCTGGCTGGGTTGGGGTGCCGGGCAGGGACCCTGCCTCTGGCTGCGCGGCTGGGTGTGGTTGGCACCAGATGAAAGTGGGCCGGGCGATGTGTTCTGGTGGAAGACAGCAGGGGGTCGGGAGGGGCTGTACCTGCTGAACTTGGAATGTGTTCAGGCCTGATTCTCCCCCAGGACCCCTCCCCCTGCCTGTCCCTTCTCCCCTCCTTAGTGACCTGCCATCAGCTGCATGACCTCTGTTGGCTATTAGGATCCGAGGCACAGAGGAACCTGTCAGTGTATGGCTATTAATCAGCCGTGGCCTCCGCTTTCATTGTGTCCATCCCCACAGGGCCCAGGGTGCCCCGAGCTCCGGGAGGTAGGCAAAGGCTGGACACCCAGCTGTCAAGTATCTTCAGCTGGGGCTGGGGGTTGTGTGGGGGGGGTGGTGGTGTGGTGGTGGTGAATGGGATATTCATTCATCCCTCAAGCCCTGCGGGGTGGGCGTGATCCCCGCCCCCCCTTACCCATGAGCACCCTGAGGCTCCAGGAGGGTAGGTTATTTGCCCAAGGTCATCCTGGAGCAGTGAGCAAAGGCCAGCTGACCGCACAGCCTGCAACCCCCCCTCCTTGGCACTAGGGAACCTCAGAGCCTTTCTGTGGGCAGTGTGGGGTTCCTGCTGCTCCCCTCCAGGCTGTCCCTTCCCGGAGCGCTCCGCGCTGGTGGCCTCGGGAGAGTTGGCCGTGCCTGCCACAGAGTGGCTTTCCACGGAACTGCAGCCTGGCCCGGCTCTGGGCCCAAGTCAGCCTCTGCTCCAGGGGGAGCTGCCCTGGGGGCAGGGCAAGGTCGGAAGCGGGGGGAGGAGAGAAGTGCAGGGTCCGGGGGTAGGTAGGAGTGGGTCTAGGGGAGGGTGAGGCGCCCTTCTGTGTGTGCAGTGCCAGCCCTGGAGGCAGCTGAGCCGTGGACTCTCCGCATTTCTTTGCTGGGAAGTTGTGTGAAGGTCAGAGCCCCACCACCCACAGGCTGCAATTTGCTCGGGCTGTCCCTGGGCCCAGCCCTCGACCTGTCTGAGCTTCAGCTGCCCTGAGGGACGCACACTCGCCATGATCCCAGCCAGTGATGGGATGGGGATCGCTGGCAGATCTGGCAGAAGAGCTGGGGAATGGGCGGCCTGACAGCCCGTGGGAGACCCAGCCAGCCCAGCAGGGTGGTGGGAGGAAAGTAGAGCCTCAGAGAGCCCTGGCTGACTTGGGGCCACTAGCTTTCCTTCCTTCCCTGTCCCCTTGAAAATAGCAGCTGGAGCCTCCCTCCTCACCCTCATCCCTGCAGCCCTCAGGCAGGGCTCCAGTTCACATTTTTGGAATAACCAGGGCTTTGACAGGGTTATTTGAAAGGAAAAATTCCTTGAATGTCGACCAAGGGAGAGGGCCAAGGGGGCTCTGCATGTCGATGTCTGTCTAGAGTGGGGAGCGGCTCTGTACTGCAAGGGGGCTTCTATCTGGAGTTTTGGCGGCCCGGCAGGCGGTGGGGTGGCGATTTGGGATGCCACAGTCCTGGGCTACCTGAGTGACAGCATGCAGTTCTGGCTGCCTCTCTTCAGAGAAGCCTGAACTGAGTGGGAGTGGGGTATTGAGGCCTTGGGTTCAGACTCCGAGGCTCTGTGTTGGGGGCAGAATCCCCAGGCCATTCTCGAAGGGTTGGGCTCATCTCCATTTCAGACTTTGGACTTCTCTGAGACGAGTGTCCCCGGAGGAACTGAGGAACGAGAATCAGGGGCCTGGATTACTGGGGTCCCAGGGATGGGTGTTGGGGGTCTTGAGGGCTCAGGTTTCCTGGTCTCTGGCCTCTCCTTAGTCCTGATGAGGACCAGTCCCTGTTCAGGCCGCCGGCCATCACCATATTAGGGCATAAACTCTAGCCGGGCTGCCTGGGTGCCAAACGGTCTCCAGCTGGGCCCGGCCCCCCCTGCGGCTCATGACACCGCAGTGGGGCTTCAGCCAGGCCATGTCAGAGGCCAGGGGTCAGGGGACAGCTGCTGGAGGGAGACCCAGACAGAGCCCTCAGCTCAGGTCTCCCAGGCTGAGCCGTGAGGGCAAGGATGCGGTGAGTGGAAGGACTTTGGGGTGGGGTGTGGAGAATTCCTGGTCAGCACTTCCCCTGGCCCAGCTCTCCCCCCCCCCCAACGCCCCTTATCCCAGTGCTGTCCTGTTCCGGTTGGTTTCAGAGGATGGCGTCAGGAGTGCTGATCTGCCTCCCTCTCCCGGCCTTGTCCCCAACAAGTCCTCCCCACACTGGGAGCATCTCCCAGGACTCAGGCCCTTTGTACCTGGCCTGCTGGAGGCTCAGCCCTCAGGGCCTTGTTGGCAGGCATCTAGCACTAGCCCAAGTCCAAGTCTGGAGGCTGCGGGGGGTGGGGGGGTGGGGGGGCAAGTTTGTTGGCTTCTTCCTCGACTCAGTTCACCACCCACACTTCCTCTCCACCCTCCTCCTTCCTGACCTCACCCTCACCATCAGCACTCCCCCATCCCTCACACCTGCTGCCGGGCCTGCTCTCTGGTGCATTGTTTTAGGTGCTAGGCCCTTCAGAGGGGACAACCGACCAACCACCAACCGTGGGGAGTTAGGTAGGCCCCTGCAGTTCAGAGAAGACAGATGATCACGGGGGAGCCAAGGCAAGGAAAGAAGTTTGGCCCAGAATGAGAGGAAGATGAGGAACGTGCGTCTGGTCCCTGTTGGGTCCATAAAGAAGGAGGAACAGAGTGTTTACACGCCTTCCTGTTTCATCCAGGAGCGCTTCCTGTGGGTGGGAGTTCTGAGCTGGGCCTCAGAGGCTGAGAGTGGTCACTCTCAGAAATGAAGAGAGAGAAAGGTGAGGGGCGGTGCCCTGGGCAAGGAGCAGAGGCGGACTGGGTACACTGGGCCTGGTGCACTGACCTCACCTGGTGCAGGGGCTCTGGTGGGCAGAGAGACAGAGATTGGGAGGGGAAAACAAAAGTCAAGGGACAGAGAGAACAATGAGAGACAGAGAGGAAAGGTCTGGAGGCCACGCTTCTCAACTCTCTGCCAAAGGGTTACTTTCCTTTATGTCTACATGTCATAGACCAGCCCTTTTGTGAACTACAAAATCACACGCGTGGACATTGTGGGAACCCCACATTGCTGTAATGGTTTTGAAACTCTTGCCCTCGACTGGTGAACGCAGCTTGTGGGTCGGCATAGCACTTGGGGACTCATGTAGGGAGAGCAGAGTCAGAGTACCTGTTAGTCCCTCACCGTGTTCGGCACGTGTTGACTTACTTCCTCTTTACAACTCATGAGAAAGGAATTACTATCATTCCCATTTCATAGGTGAGGAAAATGAGGCACAAGGAGGCTACATAATTAAAGATAAAGCAAAACAAAACAAAACAACTGGAAGCTGGATGCAGAGATCCTGGGCCTGAAGTCTGCGGGCTCACCTGCTGTGCTGGGCTGCCTTGGGCGAGGGAAGGCAAGGATACATCGAGAGGATAGGGAGGGAGACAGAGAGAGGGCTCCACAGGAAGCGGTGAGCAGGCAAGCACGGGGTGCCTGGGTGGCTCAGTCAGTTAAGCGTCCGACTTCGGCTCGAGTCGTAATCTCACGGTTCATGGGTTCGAGCCCCGCGTGGGGCTCTGTGCTGACAGCTCAGAGCCTGGAGCCTGCTTCGGATTCTGTGTCCCCCTCTCTCACTGTGCCTTCCCCACTCACGCTCTGTCTCTCAAAAATAAATAAATGTTAAAAAAATTTTTTTAAAAGCAACAGTGAGCTGGAGTGGACAGATCGAGGGAGGGAGCTCAGGATGGCAGGCCCAGGGCAGAAGGAGGGGTCGGTGCAGGAGACATTGGAGAGGACGGGCCGGGAAATGTGGCTGAGGGCCGTGGGGGAGGCATGGACTGGCCCCTTTGGGTCCCGCTCTGCTGTGCCCACCTGAGGGGCCCTGGGGTCACAGTGGCCACGTCCTCCACTCTGCAGGGAGCTGCTTCCTGTGCCTGGTGGACGTGGTGCCCGTAAAGAATGAAGATGGAACTGTCATCATGTTTATCCTCAACTTCGAGGTGGTGATGGAAAAGGACGTGGTGGGGTCCCCGGCCCATGACACCAATCACCGTGGACCCCCCACCAGCTGGTTGGCCCCGGGTAAGTGTAACCATACTCTCAGGTCCCTTTCCTGAGGCCTTGAGGTTACCCAAGGTCAGTGCTCTGCAGGAAGTGGTGTTGGGGTGCCCCTTTCAGAGGTTGGGGAAAGAACACCAAGGATCTGGCCTAGGCCCATCTGGCTCAGGATGGACAGACAGGGCTGGGGTGACAGACTGAGCCCAGATTCACAGGTCTTTGGGACAGGACGTACCTGGTTTCCTAGCCTTACCTGCTTGGGTTCCTACCACAGCGTCTCCTGGGAGTGGTCCTCTCTTCAGCCCCAGGAATGAGAGATTCACCCTTCCCACATGGCCTTGGCCATCTTGGAGCAGCTCTCCTGCTCATCAGAAGGGCCCTGTCTCTCAGGGATTCAACTCCCTCTCTGTGTTGTTTCTGCCCCCTGGGCCTTGATCCTGGACTGGCCAGCTCCCTGCTCTGGCCTTGGCTGACTGAGGATTTGAAGGGAATGCTCACCATGGCTGGAGACACAGAGGCCTCACCTCATGCTCCCGTAACACAAAGGCTCCCCCCCTTCTCCATGATGTCCTTTTTGGGTTTCATTTTAATTTTTCCCCCTGGCAAAAGATTCCACCTCTTGGCTTCTCAAGCGCTGGGAAGGCAGTGTTAATAACCCTGGCCTTACCTGTTCTGCAGGTACTGTCTGCAGGATGGCGGGGCATGGCCGGAAGGCATCGCTCCTCCATGCAAATGCAGGCTCTGCCATTTACTTGTGAGTTGCACAACTCACGGATGCCTAAATTTCCTCAAGTCTAAACAGGGGATAATGATACCCACCGGCATTGTGAGAGTCAGGCAAAGTGTATGTGGAGCCCACTGTGACCTGTGAGGCTCAAGAAACGGTAGTTTATTATTGTCAGAGCCTTAGATAAGATCCTATGCCGCAAGCTGTTTGAGACTTGAGTTCTGTGCAGCGGGAGTGGGGGTGAAGGTGTGCCGCCTGCCTGGGGCTCCCCGCCTCCCTCCCCTCGGTGGCTGTGGCGCCAGCTCCCAGGCCTCCCTGCCTCCCGGCTGCCCTACCCCCCCCTCCCCCGTCCCCCGTGGCCACCCGCCTCTCTTCTCCCCGCAGGCCGAGCCAAGACCTTCCGCCTGAAGCTGCCCGCGCTGCTGGCCTTGACGGCCCGGGAGTCATCGGTGCGGCCCGGCGGCGGCGGGGGCGGCGCGGGCGCCCCGGGGGCCGTGGTGGTGGACGTGGACCTGACGCCGGCGGCGCCCAGCCGCGAGTCGCTGGCCCTGGACGAGGTGACGGCCATGGACAACCACGTGGCAGGGCTGGGGCCAGCGGAGGAGCGGCGCGCGCTGGTGGGCCCCAGCTCACCGCCTGCCTGTGCGCCCGACACGCACCCCTCACCCCGGGCGCACAGCCTCAACCCCGACGCCTCCGGCTCCAGCTGCAGCCTGGCCCGGACGCGCTCCCGGGAGAGCTGCGCCAGCGTGCGCCGCGCCTCCTCCGCTGACGACATCGAGGCCATGCGCGCCGGGCTGCCCCCGCCGCCGCGCCACGCCAGCACCGGTGAGGGCCGCAGCACCCGCCGGGCCTGCCCCGTTCGGGGCCCTCAGCTTCCTCCCTCTCAGCCTGGTCCTGTGCGCCTGGGAGATGGAAATCCCATTAAGCACTTACTTAATCCCATTAAGTGGCCTTTTACTCCATTAAATGTCCATTCATCCCATTACATTCTTCCACTGGCAGAGCCTTTGCTGGCTGGTGGAGCTCGCTCTCCCAGGATGGCCCGGAGCAGGGGTGGCCATGGGGAGTGTGAAGGGCAGGAGAGGCCTCTGGGTCCCAGCTACCATCTGGCCCTTGGGCGGGTGCCCAGGGCCCACTGAACAGACGTTTACGGAGGACCATCTTCCTCCATCACCTCACTGCTGTGCCATGGCATGCTTCCTTACAGTGGCAAGGACTCTGGCCTTGTTCTCAGTGACTGCCTGTCTCCTGAGTTGGCGTCACTGACTCACTGTACCCCACGGCCTAGTCCACACCCGGCCTGCCACCCTGACCCGGCTCTCCCCTCCACTCCGGGGGCCATGCACCCCTGCCTGCCACCCTGACCTGGCTCTCCCCTCCACTCCAGGGGCCATGCACCCCCTGCGCAGCGGCCTGCTTAACTCCACGTCAGATTCCGACCTCGTGCGCTACCGTACCATTAGCAAGATTCCCCAAATCACCCTCAACTTTGTGGACCTCAAGGGGGACCCCTTCTTGGCTTCGCCCACCAGTGACCGGGAGATCATAGCACCCAAGATAAAGGAGAGGACCCACAATGTCACTGAGAAGGTCACCCAGGTACGTGCCTAGCTCCCTGGCTCTCCTCTCACCCTGGAGGAGCTTGGAGGGGGTGGGAGTGGGCTGTGGTCAAAGGGGGGTGGTGGAGGGGCCTGGTCGGTGAGGGCCTCTGGAGGGTGGGCAGACCCCCTGGCTGGGGGTGGGGGTGGGGGATTGCAGAGCTGGGGTGAGAGACAAGTCTGAGAGGTCCTGAGGAAGAGAGACTTCAGGGGAGAGGAGGGGAGAAGAGGGGAGGGGAAAGAAGGGGAGGAAAAGAGAGAGGAAGGGAAAAGAGAGAGGCAGATACAGAGAACAGGTTGATGGGGCACGGGAAGGACAAGGCAGTTGAGACAAGGTGGGCTGGAGAAGGCAGCCATAGGGACGCGATGGGGTCTGCTCACTGGGTGTGGTGAAGGAGGTATGGGGTGGGCTAGGGGCAAACTTACAAGAGACTTCAAATGAGAAGCGGCCACGGAGGTCAAGGTCAGGGGTCTTGATTCTTCTAGGCCGACGTGATAAGCTAGATGGAGGTGGGGGGTCCTGTGCTAGGGCTTGAACGGCTTGGAGGTATGCATCCCTGTCCCCAAACCACGGGACAGGAGAGGGGAGGGTATGATGGTGGGTGCCCTGATACAGAGGGATTAAGTCCCAGAGAAGACCACCAGCCTTTGGGGGCACTGCCCAAGACCGTCCGGTGGCAGGACCAGCCTGGTCTCCTGGTCCCCCGGTAGCAAGGTTGCTGGCACCACCCCCCACCGCCCAGTCCGTGCCGACTCCTTCATATTCTGGCCTTGGGGGTGGGGTGGGGGAGAGGGTCCTGAGTGGGGATGCCTGCAGTAGGTGACGAGCCCGGGATGGTGGGGGCTCCTGGGCCGCACCTGCTGAGCCCCAGTCTCTGTTGCCCCCTCCTGCGCCTTCCTCGGCAGCTCCTTGAGTTGGCCCGAGAGAGGGAGCTGCCCCCTTTCGCCCGCTGTTGTCGCTGCCAGCCTCCTCGGCCCTCCTCCTGGCCCTGCTCCCGCTGCCTCTGGCTCTCTGGGTCCCTGCCAGGTCTCCAGCCCCTTGGCCTTGACTCCAGAATGTTCCCCCTCACCCCAGGCCCCATATCTGGTTGCCTGCCCCTCTCCCCCTCCTGCCTCTGCCTCTTGTTCCCACCTGGAGCCCCGGTTGTCTGCCCTGCTCCTGTGCCCGCGCCCGCAGCCTGTGCCTGTCGTGTTGTGGTCTGTGCTTTTGGTCTATATGTGGCAGCGTGCGTGTGTGTGTTCTTGGCTTTGCCTGTCACCGGGCGGTCTCTCCATCTCTGGGTGTCGGTCTGAGTCTGGCTGGCTGGGCACTGGACGGGAGGGGCAGGGGTGTCGGGGAGACCATTAATCTGCGGTGACAGGCCTGGCTGCCGGGGGGAGGGGGAGGGGCGCGGGCTGCGGGAGCGGCTGCAGCAGGAGCCCTGATCGGGCCGTGGGGGAGGGGGCCGCTGGCCAGCCCAGGCAGGGCGGGGGAGCCCAGTGTGGCGGGGGTGGGGGTGGGGGCCTGGGAGGAGGGGCCGGCCGAGGAGCCGAGGTTCCGACCGCGGAGCTGCTGCTGGGCTGGCGGGCAGGCAGGGCGCAGCACGTTGGCAGCGGGGGGCCCCGCACCGGGGGGCCATGGGCGGCCCGAGCCAGGCAGGCTGCTGTCCACACTCACTGCCAGGGTGACCCCAGCCCCGGGGCCCAGCCCCAGCGACCCTGGCTTCATGCCAGAGACGGCCCTGGGCGCCAGGCCGCCAGCCTCTGGGGCGCAGCCTGGGCTGGGACTGCTGCTGGGGCGCAGGTGGGGCGCTGGCCAGGCCCTCGGGCTCCAGAGCAGGCAGGCTGGGGGGAGCCAAGTCCTCCATGGCGGCCCCAGCAGGGAAGGTGAGCGGGACAGGGGCTCTGCAGCCCAGGGCCCAGAAAGGCCGGGTGAGGCGGGCCGTGCGCATCTCCAGCCTGGTGGCCCAGGAGGTAGGTGACCCTCCCCCCCCCCCCCCAGCCACTCCCCCTCCTTCCCTGGGCTGGGGCACTGAGGCAGGCGGTGGCGAGGTGGCAATTTGGGTGCGGCCTGGAAGGCTCTGGCTCCGGGGCTGGGCCGGAAGAGGGCTTCTGAGAAGCAGGACGGTTCGGGGGAGCCGTGGGGGCTGCTGCTCTGCTCAGCCCACCGCTGGCCCCTTGCTCGCTCTCCTCCAGACCGGCTGCGCCCTGGTGGACAGTGCTTCTCTTGCCAGGGCTTTCCCTCTGCCATGGCTTCCCTGGCCCACAGTCCTGACTCCAAATGCAAAAGGAGGAGAGGAAGAGGAATGAGATGGGTGCCCAGAGACGATGATGGTGGGCGAAAGGGGAGGAGGAGGAGAGGAGCACGGTGGGACAGTGAGAGGGCTGGCCGGCGCGGCCTGGCCCTGGGGCTCTAATGCTCCCCACTGTGTGCCGGGGTGGGCCTTGAGGTGGGGGAGGGAGGCTTGGGCTGCTTCAAGGGTCTGAGGAGGGTGGGGGTCAGAGGCCACTGGATGGCAGTGAGGGCAACCGGAACTCAACCATCTGGATCACCTCTTCCCTGGCAGCCTGGGGTGCTGGTGGCTGTGCTGTCTTCCCCCAGGTTGATGATTCTGTAGGCACCTCCTGGGAGTCACCTCTCTGCTCCCAGGGGCTTCTGTCAGCCTGGAGCAGGCTCAGGGCAGTGGGAGGCGGCTTAGGAGTGAGGCTGAGAATCCCACCCACCACCTGCACCTGACTCTGCTTTGGCTCCTGGGCTCCTCCCAGCAGGGGAGCAGGTGTGGGTGGGAAGAAGCCCACCCACAGGTGAGGACCCGGGATTTGGCTTAAATAAGCGTCAGTATTCTGTGGGACCACGAGTCAAGGGGGGTTACATGCCTGGCCCAAGGCCGTATGGTAAGCTGGTGGTTGCAGAGCAAGGCCAGGCCCCTGTAAGGTGTGGGTCCAGGCCGTGAGTCCCAGGCTTGCCCCGTGTGTGTGTTGTTGTGAACTGGGCCTTGCTATGTGTGGACTCTGGGGTGGGGGTAGGGTCACTGCTGTTGGCCTCTGAGGCTTGGGGATGAGCCCCATCCAGGGGCAGGCACCTTCTTCCGCCCGTTGTCTGTGGGAGCCCTGGCTGGTTCCATTTTTTCAAACCTCATGTGACCAGTGAAAGGCCACTGCTTCATGCTGTCTGCCTTAAGGAGCAAAGCAGCTAGGGCTGAAGGCAGGGCGAGACACATGCTTCTTCCCGTCCCCCAGCCCCCAGCTGCTCCCCCCTGCCCACATCATACATCTCTGGAGCTGCCCATATCTACTTTAGGGTGGCCAAACCCCTAACCATGGCCCATCTTACCTTCCAGTTACTTCCTCTAAGGAGATGGTCTCCAAACAGCCCATCTGGTGATGGTGGGTCCAGGGGATCCCTAGCTTGAGTATGAATGGGAATCTTTGGGGGTTCCATCCACCCCAACTGTCCCCAGTCCAGAGGCCTGAGGATGTGGGGCCCCGGCACTCAGTGCTTCTTGGAACAGGGCCAGTAACCTTGGTTCTAAAGGGGCTGGCTGAGGCCTTGGGTTTGGCTCCCTAGGGTTGGCAGGGCTAAGGCTGGAGGGCCTAGTGGGGGGACTCTTGGGTTGAGTCGGATGTCTGTAAGAGAGGATTCTCGGGGGCAGGAGGGGGCAACGGGGGACAGACAGGCTCCTGGCCCATTGTGGGAAGGCTGGCCTCAGTCCTTCCTAGTTTGGCTTGGGAAGAGAACGACACGGCTGCTGCCACCTGGTGTGGATGGCAGGCCTGCCTCTGAGAGGGCAGGATGTGAGGTGAGCCTGTGCAGGACTGGGTGTGACACTTCTGAACATTTGCCTGTGTGCGTGTCGGTCTGTGTACACGTGGGCATGAGTATGGCTGGGTTAGGTCTTCCGTGGGCCTTTGTAGGTGTGTGGGAAGGCAGAACTTGAGGGCTGCCCTGGGTCTGGGGAGTGGTGCATGCGTGCGTGCGTGCATGCGTGTGTGTGTGTTGTATATGTGGTGTCTGGGGGCAGTGGGCAAGGTCACGCGGTAGAGTTCTAACCATAGCTATGGGTGCGCATAGCTGGTGGGGAGTAGCACGTCTGGGTATCACTGCATGGTGCTCCGAATTCAGGTATCCAGACAGCAGGTCCACGTGCCCCGTGGGGAAGTGGAGCCCCTGGGTCACGAGGTGGTCACTGACTGTGGCCACTTGGCCAAGGGATGGGCATTCCGACTGAAGCTTGTCGGCTTTCCCCCTTACCCTGCTTGGTCTCTTCCCTGGAGGCCCAGCAGAGATGTCATCTGCTCCCACCCTGGAGATCTCACGCCCTCCCCTGCCCCGGACTCCAGTGGGACATCATCTCCTCACCTCTGCCCTCCCACCCTCCCTACCGGTCCAGGTCCTGTCCCTGGGGGCTGATGTGCTGCCAGAGTATAAGCTGCAGGCGCCGCGGATCCACCGCTGGACCATCCTGCACTACAGCCCCTTCAAGGCCGTGTGGGACTGGCTCATCCTGCTGCTGGTTATCTACACGGCCGTCTTCACACCTTACTCGGCCGCCTTCCTGCTGAAGGAGACGGAAGAGGGCTCCACGGCCCCTGACTGTGGCTACGCCTGCCAGCCACTGGCCGTGGTGGACTTCATTGTGGACATCATGTTCATCGTGGACATCCTCATCAACTTCCGCACCACGTACGTGAATGCCAATGAGGAGGTGGTCAGCCATCCCGGCCGCATTGCCGTCCACTACTTCAAGGGCTGGTTCCTCATCGACATGGTGGCCGCCATCCCCTTCGACCTGCTCATCTTTGGCTCTGGCTCTGAGGAGGTGAGCTGGCAGGGAGGCCGAGGCCGGGAGGGCACCTGGAAAAGGAGAGAAGGTGAGGGGGTACAGGGGGCAGCTGCCCCTTGGCCACTGTCCCTCTCCAGGTGAGCCACTCCCCAGGCAGAGGGCCAGAGAGGCCGCCTTTTTGTCTTTGTCCATCCAAAGAGGCCGCCATGTTCTAATCACACAGAAGTGGCCTGGGAACTCGTGGGGGTTCTAGGCTGGCGCCTAAGGGTGGGTGTTGTATCTTCCAGAGCCCCATTCTCACCGGGGGGACCGTGAGCCCCTCTGTCACAAAGATGAGCCCTTTTGTCACAAAGCTAGGACAAAGATTAACGGGACTCTGTGCCGGGCTTAGGGAATGCGAGCTTCCGTCATTAGGAGGTCCTGGGAGGAAGTCTTTGGGGATTTGACTTCCGGTGCCCCCTCCCTCCTCACCTGTTCCCACGCTGAACGTCTGTCCCCCACCCCGCAGCTGATCGGGCTGCTGAAGACGGCGCGGCTGCTGCGGCTGGTGCGTGTGGCGAGGAAGCTGGACCGCTACTCGGAGTACGGGGCAGCCGTGCTCTTCCTGCTCATGTGCACTTTCGCGCTCATTGCGCACTGGCTGGCCTGCATCTGGTACGCCATCGGCAACATGGAGCAGCCACACGTGGACTCCCGCATCGGCTGGCTGCACAACCTGGGCGACCAGATCGGCAAGCCCTACAACAGCAGCGGCCTGGGAGGCCCCTCCATCAAGGACAAGTACGTCACGGCCCTCTACTTCACCTTCAGCAGCCTCACCAGCGTGGGCTTCGGCAACGTCTCCCCCAACACCAACTCGGAGAAGATCTTCTCCATCTGTGTCATGCTCATTGGCTGTGAGTGTACCCTCGGGGGCGGGGCGGCCCGGAGTCTGGGAAGAGCCCGAGATGGGCCAGAGCGGGGGGGGGGGGGGGGGGGGGGAAGCCCTGAGACCACCAGCAGAGCATGTGTGGGGGCTGGGACACCAGGCGGAGACTCAAGGCAGAGCCCAAGGGCACGGGGACCTGGGCTTCTGTGTTTGTGCGTCTCTCGTGCGTGCTTCCACTGAGATGTGACTGCGTGTGTCGTCGACCCGGTGCAGGGGCGGGCGGGGTCCCTCGGATGCTGACGTCCCCACTCACCCCCGCCCCCAGCCCTCATGTACGCCAGCATCTTCGGCAACGTGTCAGCCATCATCCAGCGGCTGTACTCCGGCACTGCCCGCTACCACACTCAGATGCTACGGGTGCGGGAGTTCATCCGCTTCCACCAAATCCCCAACCCCCTCCGCCAGCGTCTCGAGGAGTATTTCCAGCACGCCTGGTCCTACACCAACGGCATCGATATGAACGCGGTGAGGCCGCTCGGCTTCGCTGGTGGTGGGCTGGAGGGAGCAGGGTCACAGTGAGACTTCCCTGGATGCAGTGAGCACGTCTGACGGCGTCACGTTCTTTGGTTCAGGCGGTCACGGTGCTAGTGCCTAGAAGGACCCTGAGAAGTACGTTCTGCTTTTGATAGCGGAGCTCGTGTACTGGGAGAACTCTCACTGTGGGGCGGGCCCAACCAGGCCCTTCCGTACAGGCAAAGCATTTAATCCTTACAACGGCCCCAGGCAGGAGCTGGTCTCTACACTTGACACTAGAGAATGGAGGCTGAGAGCAGGGAAGCATCCTTCCCGGAGGGCGAGCGAGGGCGCCCAGCTAGAAGGGGTGGACTCTCTGATGCTCCTCTCAGGGTCTCGGGGTGGGGGGTGCGGTGCCTGAAGACAGCGTGCTGAGCCAGCCCAACGCCCCCAGGTGCTGAAAGGCTTCCCCGAGTGCCTGCAGGCAGACATCTGTCTGCACCTGAACCGCTCGCTGCTACAGCACTGCAAGCCTTTCCGAGCGGCCACCAAGGGCTGCCTGAGGGCCCTGGCCATGAAGTTCAAGACGACACATGCACCGCCAGGGGACACGCTGGTGCATGCTGGGGACCTGCTCACCGCCCTCTACTTCATCTCCCGGGGCTCCATTGAGATCCTGCGGGGCGACGTTGTCGTGGCCATCCTGGGTACGGGGCTAGGTGCGGGGGACCGGGTGCTAGGTGGAGGCCTGGAGAGCTCTCAGGACACAGTTGTTGGGGCCGTGGACCCACTCCTGCCTGCAAGTAATTCACCTGAGCTTAGACCCTCCACGGGGGGGCAGTGGAGAGGAGCCCCACGTGGGGCGGGGCTGCTGAACTCTGAGGGTTCTTAGACTCTGTTCCCTACAGGCTCTCCCCACAGGCAGCGATGCTCTTGCTTCCTGAAAGCAGGACCAAATCCAGATACTCCAAAGTGGGCAGTGGAGGGAGGTTATGCATCTGATTTTACTAAGGAAATTTACTCAGTTCCCTGCGGCCTCAGGTGATACAGCCCAGCCCAGCCCAGCCCTCACCATCTTCAAAGCAAAGGGAGTCTCACCCCTCTTTCCCTCCCAGCTGTGCCTGGGCAGGGGGCTTCCTGTCCTCTGCCTGTCCTTCCCTTGGCCATGTGCCTCAGGGCAGATGCATCACAGGGGGCCATTTTAGATTTTTATTTCTCAGTTCAGTCAACACCTATGCTCACTCCACAAACAGCCCGAACACAACGACAACCCAAGTTTCACTATGTAACACTTAGCTTTAGTGCGTGTGATACATTCTGGTGTCTTCTGTGCTGTGATCAGCTTTGCTATCCTATTTTCTTTTGGTAAACAAAAATGCTGGTCTTGTTTCGCTGCCGTGTTATGACCTATAGCTTGAAGGGCCCTGTTTATGAGGGTGCAGTGATTGGCCAGGATGGTGTTTGGGGCATAGGGTTTGGAGGGGGGTAAAAGTGGACTTAGAACCCAAGGAAGCCAGGGCCATGGGCAGAGAGGGGTGTATCCAGGCTGGTCCCGCTGGCCGGTTCCAGTTGTTGGAAGGCAAGGAGGTCCAAGCCCTCTATGCCCCCACGGCACTGATGGCCATGCTGAACAAATCCTGCTTTGGGGAGCAGCGGGGAGATGGGGCTGGCTAGTGCCTCCCTGGCTCTGGGGGCTGGGGCTGGTGGGTGGGTGGCCAGCCCAAGGGGAGGCCCCGAGCCTCCAGCCCCCAGCCCAGGCTGAGAATGCCGGGAAGACACATGCCTTTTCCCTGTACTGCTGCGCAGGGGCTGAGACCCTACTCTTGGTGTCCTCCTACAGGGAAGAATGACATCTTTGGAGAGCCTTTAAACCTGTATGCTCGGCCCGGCAAGTCCAATGGGGACGTGCGGGCCCTCACCTACTGCGACCTGCACAAGATCCACCGGGATGACCTACTGGAGGTGCTGGACATGTACCCCGAGTTCTCGGACCACTTCTGGTCCAGCCTGGAAATCACCTTCAACCTGCGGGACGTGAGTGGGCTGCCCTGAGGAGGCTGTACCCTGGTGGCTGCCCCCGACTGGGGTGACCTCGCTGGGCCTGTTTCCCTGCCTGTCTAACGGTATCGGAGCTGGAGGAGGTCAAAGGCCCGGCCTCAGCTCTCTTGGTGGAGCAGAGCATCTGTGCGGGGAAAGCTTCCTCACGGCGGGTGCTCCGGGCTCCACGTTCTCTACGTTAACGAGGGGGTTGGGGCTGACCCTGGCAGGGCAGGTGGGCGCGGAAGGGCCCTGACACCGCTTTTGGTTCTAGACCAACATGATCCCTGGGTCTCCCGGCAGCGCGGAGCTGGAGGGCGGCTTCAACAGGCAACGCAGGCGCAAGCTGTCCTTCCGCCGGCGCACCGACAAGGGTGAGGCGGGGGCGGGGCGGGGGGGGGGTGGGGCGCAGGGTCCAGGGGGGGGGGGCGGGGCGTGGGGGCGGGCGGTAACTGCGCGTAGCTCTGAAGACTCTCGTGCCCCTACCTTCAGTGTTCCCCATTCTCTCGCCCCTACTGCCCAAACGCTGTCCACTTCCCTTTAATGCCCACTTGAACTGGCACCTCCTCCGGGAAGCCCTCTTCCACCCTCCTGGGTGCCGACCTAAGCTGCTTTGGGCCTCAAGCGGCTGGCGGCTTGGCGCTGCCTTGAACTCATGAGGGCAGAAGAGAAAGACAAAGGAGGGCGAGGGGGCCAGCGCAGGGGGTCCCAGAGAGCCCCGCCCAGCAGTCAACTGTCTGAGTCGACCTGGTCCTGCCCCCCGGGGGTTCTCATTCCGCTTGAGCGTGGGTGGTGGTGGTGGGGGGGTGGGGTTGGAGGGGGCCGGGGGTAAGAAGAGAGGAGGAAACAACCGGGGACAAACCAGGACGTCCTGGCGCAGCCAGCCCACCCCCAGGCCTACTCGGTCCCCTCCCCTCCTCTCCCCTTCCGTGCCTCCTGCCTTCTCTGAGGCCCGTTCTCTGTTTCCCACAGACCCGGAACAGCCAGGGGAGGTGTCGGCCTTGGGGCCGGGCCGGGCGGGGGCAGGGCCGAGTAGCCGGGGCCGGCCAGGGGGACCGTGGGGGGAGAGCCCATCCAGCGGCCCCTCCAGCCCTGAGAGCAGTGAGGATGAGGGCCCAGGCCGCAGCTCCAGCCCCCTCCGCCTGGTGCCCCTTCTCCAGCCCCAGGCCCCCCCGGAGAGCCGCCGGGTGGGGAGCCGCTGACGGAGGAAGGGGAGAAGAGCAGTGACACTTGTAACCCGCTGTCAGGTAGGGTGAGGGCCCGGCTCAGGTGGGTGGGGCCTGGCATCTGACCTGGCCTCAACCCAGTTCTCTGGCTCCAGGCGCCTTCTCAGGAGTGTCCAACATCTTCAGCTTCTGGGGGGACAGTCGGGGCCGCCAGTACCAGGAGCTGCCTCGCTGCCCTGCCCCCACCCCCAGCCTCCTGAACATCCCCCTGTCCAGCCCCAGCCGGCGGCCCCGGGGCGACGTGGAGAGCAGGCTGGATGCCCTTCAGAGGCAGCTCAACAGGTGAGGGCGGCTCTGTGTGTCGAGGGGGCGGGGCCTGCGTGTGTGTGTGTGGGTTCGGGCGCGTGAGATCTGTGGGTTTCTGGTAGTATTATAGCCTGAAAGGAAGGTGTCTGCTCCGTGTGGGCTTGTCTGTGTGGGCCACACCCTGACCCCCTCTTCCCGTTCAGTGCTGAGAGAGGGACTGCACACACAGAATGGAGAGGGAGCCTGGGGTGGACCAGCTGGCTGGTCCGTAAGGTGGTTCCGAAATCACCCGGTGTCTCCACATCCCCGAGAGCCAGAGCATCCTCCTCCTTCTTGCCCCAGGCTGGAGACCCGGCTGAGTGCAGACATGGCCAGTGTCCTGCAGCTGCTGCAGAGGCAGATGACGCTGGTCCCACCTGCTTACAGTGCTGTGACCACCCCGGGGCCCGGCCCCCCCTCCACCTCCTCTCTGCTGCCCGTCAGCCCCATCCCCACCCTCACCCTGGACTCGCTTTCTCAGGTAAGTTCCAGAGCCCTCTGCCTGCCCAAGGCACCCCAGCCCCTGCCTTTTCTGCCCCTGGCCCACTCAAACCTGCTTTGCAGTCCTTTTCCTGAAACGCGGGGCCTCAGCTTCCTCCCACCCCCGTTTCTGCCCTCGTCCTGGACTGGACTTTTGGAGGAGGACTGCCTCGGGAGCTGCAGACACAGGGCGAGGCAGGAGAGCCCCCAAACCAAAGCCCCCAAACAGCAGGACAAAGGAAACCAGCGGGCTGAGAGGGGTCACCTAAACAGCTAGATCTACTCAGGGGGCCTGTGTCATGGCCAGGAGGGGTCTCCGAGGCCTGGTGGTGGGTGCTGCGTGCCAGTCTACCCCTGGCACGGGGTCCCTGCCGTGACCGGCCGCTGCTCGGCTCTGGCTCCGCTGCTCACCCGTGGCTCTCACAGTAGCCACTCTGCAGGGTTGTCTCGAGGGCCTTGGCCGAGCCCCAAGGTGGCGCTTCTGGCCCGCATCTCTCCCCTCCCGCGGGAGTGAGCCTCTGTTGCCCTTCGTCCTCTCCTGAGTGGACATGTGTGCTCCCGGCCCCTGACAAGACAGCTGCGTCTGGGCCCCAAGAAGGGGGTTCTTCTGGCTCCCAGAGGTGGCCTGGGATCTGCTCCCCCCTTCCTCTGGCATCCGCTCCCCCTCCCATATGCTGCCTGCTCCTGTTTGCAGACACCAGGGCCCACGTCAGCAAATGTGCCAGTCTCCCTTCACGGCCTCCCCCGCGGAGCTCTCACAGCACACTCGTCAGCATCCACAAACCCCTCCCGCCTGCCCTGGCACTCTCTCTGGCCTTCCGGGGCCTGGCCGCCAGCCTGCCTCTGCTTCTAGGTCCCTGAGTTCCTTCTAGATTGGAGGAAGGAGCCTTGTTTCTTTTCCTGTCCCAACTCGGGGCCCCTTATTCTGGATTGGGTTTGGATTCGTCTGCGATGTTCCCTGGGGGGAAGAGGGGAGTGGCTGCAGCCTTGGGCTCCCCCTGTGTCAGCGGCCACTCCCAGGGCTCCCTGCTGCCAGCTTTGGCTCCTGCCCACTGCGAGTGCATTTCTCTTCTTTCAACCTCAGCGCTTGCCTGTTGTGCTCCAAGTCCCGCTCTGTGTGGCTCAGCCCTTGTCCTTGTCCCGTTGAGCCCTCTTCTGTTCTCCAGTCCTCTGTCACTGAATTCTCCTGATGCTCTCTGTCGTTTGACCCTCCTCTCTATTCACCCAAAAGCCCCCTCCGTCCCCTCACTCCCCTTCCACAGGCTCCTCGTCTGCTCACACTGTGTTCTCTCTGCAGGTTTCCCAGTTCATGGCGTTGGAGGAGCTCCCCCCCGGGGACCCCAGAGCTCCCCCAAGATGGCCCCACTCGACGCCTCTCCCTGCCGGGCCAGCTGGGGGCCCTCACCTCCCAGCCCCTGCACAGACATGGCTCAGACCCGGGCAGTTAGTGGGGCTGCCCATTGTGGACACGTGGCTCACCCAGGGTTCAGCGCACTGCCTGGGCCCCTCCCCTCAGAGGCCCTGCCCGGGAGGCCCTGGCCAAGAAAGGGGAGAGGAACATGAAGGCACAGCCCCCTCCCCCAGCCCTTGGGCCCATCTCTTCCTGCAGTCCCCTGGGCCCCCATAGGAGGGGCAGGGGCAGGGACAGGGCCGGGCAGTGGACGGGGGTCTGTGGTCTCCCCACTGCCCTGGGGGCATTAGCTGGTCTAACTGCCCGGAGGCACCCGGCCCTGGGCCTTAGGCACCTCAAGGACTTTTCTGCTATTTACTGCTCTTATTGTTAAGGATAATAATTAAGGATCATATGAATAATTAATGAAGATGCTGATGACTATGAATAATAAATAATTATCCTGAGGAGGCTCCAGGGTGCTGGACCGTGCGGCCCTGGGCCCGCTGTAGCGTGCGTTCACATTCACACATGCGCGCATGCGCCGGGCTCCGTGGGACTCTGGGCATATCTGTCTGCGTGGGCAGGGTCTGCAGGAGCTGCCCTGATACCTGGGGGTGCGCAGAAGAGGTGTTCCCTGGGGTCTGCCGTGGGGCATCTCCAAGGCCTCCAGACTCCTTGTGGGCCTGGGTTCCCCATAGCCAAGCACTGCCTGGAGTGTTGTGAATAGAGAGGCAGTCCTAATGGGATGCCAAGACTGGGTCCAGGCCCTCAGGGTCGTGTTTCGCTGGGTGGCATACTGGCTCCCAGAGCTGATCATACACTGGCTTGTCCCCTTATACACTTCATGAACCCAGCCCACACTGACCCTAACCTGGGGCTGTGTTGGTTAATTCTGGCCCATGTACCCCAACCCCCTGACTTGGCCTTACCTTGACCTTAACCCAGACTCACTTGGGCTCTGTACAGTTGGGCCCCCACGGTGACCTGACTCTGGGCACACTGGTTTTCTCAGTCTCGACCAGAGCTCCTCAGGTGTCTGGCTGCAGATGGGCCTCGGTCACTATGATCTCTTGAGCACCTGTGATCTTCGATCACAGAGTTAATGCCTAGAGAGAGTGGGAGATTTTGGGTGGCTCATTCTCGTTACTGGGGGAATAAGTCAGAATCTACATCCTGGGGCCAGGGAAGGGTTGTGCCCTTGTGTGTGCCTGCGTGTGCAGGTCTTGTGAGGACGCACAGCCCCCTGGAGCGGTGGCTGGCAGTGACCGTGGCAGGGCACCTGCTGACCAGCAGGAGGAGCCAATGGGCAGCGGCCAGCTAGTGCTGCCCAAGGCCTCCAGAGCTGGCAGAGCAGTTTCCCACTTAATCCCCACAACCCCTGACCCTTTGAAGTGGGCTTGTTAACCTCGCCTTTTAAAAAAAACGTTTATTTTGAGAGAGAGGCGGGGGTGGGGGGTAGGGCAGAGAGAGAGAGGGAGAGAGAATCCCAAGCAGGCCCTGAGCTGTCAGCACAGAGCCGGGCATGGGGCTCGATCCCACGAACCATGAGATCAGGACCTGAGCCGAAATCAGGAGTCGGATGCCCGCTGACTGAGCTGCTCAGGCGCCCCAACCTTGGTTTGAAATCAAATGTGGCTATTCTCACGGCGCATGCCTCGGATGGGGCGGGAGACCCTGCTCTCTTGAGAGTTCTTGCTATGCCCAGAGCAGGTAGGAGAGAAGGGAGAGAATTTCTCCTGTCCGCGTGATTCTGCACCAGGGCCCTGGCTCCCCTCCCAGGATTGCCGCATATGCTTGTGACTTGGGAGCTCACACACATGACTTCCTGGGGGTTGATGTATGTGATGTAGTGGGGGAGGTGGTGAGCAGAGCCCCTCAGCACAGGGCAGAGGCAGACACAGGCAGAGGTGACCGTGAGGCTGGCGGGGAGAAGTAAAATACAGACAGCTCAGTGCACCTGGCACGCTGGGCCTGTGTGACCTGGGCCAAGTGCCTGCCGTCTGATGCTCGCTCCATCCTTGTTACTGTCCGCCCTTGGCCTTAGAGTATACTCGTGGGACTCAGCCACAGTTCATACTACTCTGCCCACAAGCGTAGGGGCTGGGGGAGGCTGGGGGAGGGGCTGGGGGCCACCCCAGTGAGTCAGGGCCTGGTGTTGGTTGGCACCTGGTGGGGAAGGAGAAGAAACCTTTGCCTGCACTCTCTAGGCTTTGTATCAGGTGGATGCCGGCCATCCCTCTGCGGCACCATAGCAGCCCCCACAGCCGGTCACTGGCCCAGTGTGGACTCTGGTTCTTGCCTGAGATGGACTCCCATGGGTGTCCCAGGGGTCAGTCCGCTCAGTCTGTAGCGGGAGAGCGGCCAGTGTGGTCAGGATGCCCTGGGCCAGGTCCTTGCCGAGAGCCACCTGCTGAGGGTGGGTGGAAGACAACAGTGACCGCGGCTTTAATTACTGGATCAGTTCGCCTGCATAGCTGCAGCTAGGTGCTCGGAACCTGCGTCATTTAACCCTCAGAGGGAGGAGTAGTAAGTCCAAGTGGGCAGATTAAGGCTCAGGATGGTAGGTGACTGGCCGGTGGTCACACTACTCACAGGTGGCAGTGCGCAGCTTCAGACTGCACGGGAGGAGTGATAGTGACCTTGAGGGCGTGACACTGGGGCTGACACTCACCGGCTGCAGGGCATAGGCTCGAGCCTGGGCCTTGCGGGCCTGAAAGGCAGGTAGGGTGCTGTGCTTGGGAGTGCAGCCTGGTCTGGGAATCCAGCATGGAGACTCCCCCGGCTCCCATTCCTAGCCTGCTCTGGCCTTCCCCTCTCCTGGCCAGGTGACAGCCCCCTTCCTCCTGCCGGTCTGGGGTCATGTTCTGCCTAGCACACGAGTGGCGCAATAAAGCATAGCTTTCGAGCAATGCCCACAGCCTTCGAGCTCTCCGTTGGGCTGATGAAGGTCAAGTCTGCCATGACCACTCATAGTGGGCCCCAGGCCCCAGGGTGCCTGCACCTGATGGGGTTTCCTTCACTGGCTTGAGGCAGTAAGATACAGAGCAACAGGGGTACCCGGGCGGTTCGGTCGGTTAAGAGTCCGACTTTGGCTCAGGTCATGATCTCACGGTTCGTGAGTTCGAGCCCTGCGTCGGGCTCTCTGCCGTCAGCACAGAGCCCACTTTGGATTCTCTGTCCCTCTCTCTCTCTGCCCTTCCCCTCTCTCAAAAATTAAGAAAAAAAAGAGAGTAACGGCCCCATGGGGGTGTTTCTGTGGGACCTAGAACAATGCCCGGCATTGGGATGTGGTGTGTTTCCTGGATGGACGGACAGATGGATGGATACAAACACTGCCCTCCTTGCTGGGACAAAGACCCTGGGGTTGGACAGGCAGGGGCCGGGGAAGGTCTCATGTGGCTGGTGGAAGCAGAAGGAGGACGTCTTCCCAGGGTTCAGCCCCTCTCCCCAGCCGCACCCTCTCCCCCCGTCCCCGTCACCAAGTTCTCCTCCATGCCAGTCCTCATGTCTGCTCTACACAGCTCCGTGGCAATTGCTCACTGCCCCAGACCTGCTCCCTGGCCGCTCCTGTCAGCTGGGCTCCCAGAGCCACAAGGACTTTGGTGGAGGGGGAGGCAAAAGTGAGGATGCGGTCCCCTCCTCTCCTGCAAGCCGGGCACTCAAGTGTTGGGGATTTGTTGTCCAGAGCTGAGGGTTCTCCCAAACCCAGAGGGCCAGAAGGGTGGGGCGGGGGCTGAGGAGGCTGTGGTGGGCAAAAGGAAAATGATCTGAGCAGTTGCCGACACCCAGGAAGGCAGGGAGCTGAGCCCGGAGCTGGGCCAGGGCTTGGGGATAGGACCCCATGACGGGACAGAACCAGGCGGCCCGCCCCACCTCGACCTCTGCACCTGACAGTCCAGGAGTGGAATGAGGCCCTCTCTGGTCCCCGCCTGGTGACTCAGTCACTGCTCTCGGTCCTGGTGCACCTGTTCCTTCGTGGACTCTCACCCCTGCTCAGTGCAGACAGGGACCGCTCTCACATTTCATCGACACATAAGAGTAACTGATACTCATTCAGCACATCCTTTGTGGTGACCATTATTCCCACTGCCTGAAACCAAAGCCCAAGAGGCTGAATTAACTTGCCAGACATCCCCAGCTCCAGGGAGTATAAATCCAGATGGGCCAAGCCTCCAGCTGCTGGCTTAACTTTTGGGCACACTGCTGCCTTTGCTCTAGGGACAGTGACTAGGAGACCTTTGCAAGGGTCTGGGTTTCGAGAACCTTCCCTGCCTTGCAGACGTTTGTACCTTCTGCTCCTTTGACTGGAGGACCCTTCGCTTGGTGAATTCCTATTGGTCCTCAGGTGATTCTTGTTTCCAGGAAACACTTGGAACACCCCCTCTCTGGGGGCTGGGAGCCACTTGTGCTCCCTCTGCTTTCCCTGTCTTGGATTGCCAGATATGGGGGTTTACTGCCTCTGTGCCACACTGTGTCCCTGTCTGTGTCCCCTAGCCCCAAGCACAGCAGTTCCCCCAGAGTAGGCACTCAGCAATTTACTAAAGGAACATTTCTGCATTTGGGTAGTGATTAGCAGTAAAATTCTTACATCAAAAGGGACTGCGTGCTTGACTTTGGGGGTTGTGTCTTCCTGTGCAGCCAGGCTTGAGGCATGAGGGTTGAGCAAGCAGCTCAGGCTTTCTGGCGCTCCCTGAGTCTCTCTTGATGATTAGCAGACATGGGTCTGGTACCTTGGAGATGGCCCCCAAGGGCCCACGTTCTTTACATCTTCCATACCATTCTCTTGGCTCAGCTCAGCACATAGGGATGGGTCCCTGCTCTGAGTTACAGTTAGGGATCTTGTCTGGTGCCCTCTGGGGCTGGAATCCCTGCTGGTGGGCATCTCTGGGCACAGCTGGACATGCTGTGGTGGCCACAGCTCACCTGAGCTTTGAGGAACCCCTGCCCTGCTTCCCAGCACCACCCTCTCAAATGCCATGTCCCCAGCCTGGCCAGAATTTGAGAGGCAGCCCTTCAGCCTGGCCTTTTCTGGGTTCTGGTCTCTGCAGTGCGGGGGAAGGAGGTCTGGTGCCAGGGCTTTTCTGCTATTCACCTGCCCGCACTGCATAAGCACGTCCTAAAGGGAGAGACGGCCTTCTCTTTGCCTGCAGGACAAAGCCCTTTGCGTCAGTGTGACTGACAGGGAAGGTTCTCTGCCTCCTTTTTGGACTTGCCTGTGCTTACACTTCTTCTGCCATGTGCCCGACACGCCAGCCACATGAGATCGTGTTCTGTTAACTGCGCTTGTGTTCTCCCTGTATCTGCTCCATTTCCCCCTCTTCTTGGAGTTCAAACTCTGTCGTTCCTGGTCTGGAGAAATCCATCTATCCTTCAAGTCCTAGCTCAGATGGAGTCGGACCTCTCCGGGCTTCTCTGTTGATCTAAACCTCCTTATAGCACTCTCCCCAGATCTTTTTTTGCTTTAAGTTTTTATTTTTATTTTTTTATTCTGAGAGAGAGAGGAAGCTGGGGAGGGGCAGAGAGAGGGAGAGAGAGAGAGAGAGAGAGAGAGAGAGAGAGAGAGAACCCCAAGCAGTTTCCTCGCTATCAGTGCAGAGCCCATGAACTGTGAGATCATGACTTGAGCCCAAGTCAAGAGTCAGATACTCAACCAACTGAGCCCCCCAGGCGCCCCGCTCCTTAAACCTTTGTTAGTACCCCTGCCACACCCCACCTGTTGTTTTCTCTGTCTTCGGAAAGGGTGCTGGCTGAGTATTGGTCATCTTTACCTCTCCTCCAAGAGCCCTTCGCTGTGGCCCTGGGGGGACTTTGCAGGCACTTTGCCAGCATGCCTTGCTGTCTGTCTCCGGCTCCCATTGTCCAGTTTCCAGTTGGCCTCTGTGTAGAGGGTTCCCACTACTGCCTTCTGTTCGTTTGTCTTGTGATGGTCAAGGCTGAGAGAGAGTCCTCCTAGGGCTGTTCAGTTCCGGCTTCAGGTCTGTGGGACACATATTTCCCGCAGGGGCTAGACAGTCCAGTGGGAACTGAAAGGTACTCTGCTGGGCCGCTCAGGTGAGACTTCACCCCGCTCGTATGGTACGAGGCGACTTCCTCATTGGCGTCCTGCTGGTCTCACCATGGGGACCGTAAGCAGGACACACGGCGGGTCAGTCTACCTCAAGTACTCAAACACAGTGAAACAAATTCGAAGCACAGACACTTCTAAGATGGGTATTTTGAGACACTTTTAGATAATTGTATGTCATAAGCGAGTGGTTGGTGTGAAAATTAATGCTTTAGTAAAACATGGAATAGTAATAGTTTTCTTAAGGCTGCATGGTGTGTGATATTAAACCCAACAAGAACTCGGTTTATCCCGATGTATCAGCGCAGGAGCATGGCAAATACAGCGAGACTTGATACTTTATTTTCTGATCCAAGTACAGTTCAAGTTTTTGTTGTTGTCGTTGTTAACTTTTGTCTTCCAAAAGAAAAAAAAAAAGAGGAGCGCATATTCTGAGGCATTTGTTTAAATAATCAGCTTCATTATTTTATAATCATACCTTATAAGTGAGTTGGAAGTCTGTAAGAGCCATTGCTAAGAAACCAGAGCAGAAGAATTTAGCACAACTGTCTTACCATTATTTTAAAATTAGCAATAGCATAAGGTCTGGCTGCAAAAGACTTAGATGCTAACTGGCAAGAAAATCAGTCATTAGGGAAACAGTCTGGAGAGGGCTCCCGCAACCAGCCACCATATGTAATGGCTTTGTTTCCTCTTTCTGCCCCACCAGCAGCTGACAGCCGGAGAATCAGAGGGAACTTGATGATTAGGGACACGAGGAAGGTCAAATGAGGCTGTTCTCGTGGTCTTAAGCAGCCTCAGTGGAATAAAACTCTTAGCAGATGGGAAAATGACCGTGGAGTGCTTTATTTTAATGTCAAACTGCCCTAGGCGTCTCAGAATTGTGACCGATCTGCGGGGAGGGAAGTTGGTTTTATGTGGGGCACTGAGTGTCCATAAAGAAGAGTTATTCTCAGGGCCGGCGCGGGGAGCGTGGGGAAATGAGGATTGGTTAAGCAACAATTTAGTGACACGACCCAGCTGCCCTCTGTTCTCCAGCCCTTGGGGAGCCCTGGCCTTAAAATGGTGAGAAATGGGTCATGCTGCATCCCATGGAGAGAAGGATACCCTTCTCAGTGCCTTGCCACCTCCCCGTGGATGTCCAAGGGGTGAGGCTTCTGCTCTGGGTTAAGCCCCCTGTGATTTGCGTCTCTGCAGGCGCCTGTCTCGTGAGCATGGTGTAGACCCCAATGCCTGCTGTCATCTCTCCTCCGTGCCACCCTGACTCAAGCTGGACACTCCCTCCACCCGCTTCATTGTCCCAAAGCACTACTAAGCAAAGGCTGCTGTGGGTAGCCGATGATTACTGAAGATGCGGGGTTGCTGTGGGTGCCGGCGGGTGACCTCACCACACAGCCCAGCAAACAACCGACAAGACGATGTCAAACTTTCCAGCTCTAAATTCTTGCCTGCCTCCTTCCCAGTGCCTTTCTCGCCGGCTGACCTCCTTCCTAGTCCTCCCAAGACCCTCTTGGTCGGTTCCTATCTTTCGGAAGACACTTCTTGGCCTCTTCTTTTCCCCCTGCTTCTCTGGCCTGCCCCCAGACACTCAGATTTCCCCTCAATGGTCTGGGCAGATCCATTCGAGTTGCTCCAGACTCTTCTCAGCAGACATTGCCTAAAGCTCTACCCCTCTCCTTCCAAGAGACCTTTTCAGGCTATTGGGACGTTATCCAGATTTACATCAGATGGACCCAGAGATGAACTAACTATGGCCCTAGAAGGGAGAGGTGGCTGCAGGAAAGCTTTTCTTCCTTCCTTCCTTCCTTCCTTCCTCCCTCCCTCCCTTCCTTCCTTCTTTCCTTCCTCCCTCCCTCCCTTCTTCCCTCCCTTCTTTCCTTCCTTCCTTCTTTCCTTTTTCCCTGCCTTCCTTCCCTCCTCCTCCCCTCCTTCCCCCTTCCTTCCTCCCTCCCTCCCTCCTTCCTGATTAGCAAGCAGTTTCCCCACAACAGTGATTCCTAACGAGTCTAGCTCTAGAGGTGGGCACTTAGAGAGGAGGTGAGGAACAGCAAAGGACACAGCAGAGCAGAGGCAAAGAGCCTGGGAGAACAGTGTGTGGTCCAGATCTGAGGATGTCCCAGCTCAGTCCAGTGGCTCCTGTCACTGTCCCTCCACACAGGCAGTCCTGAAGGGCATAGAGATAGTGCTCCATTTTAAGCCAGGCTATCCAGCGTGGGTCTTAGGAAAATTCGTTCATGAGTCAGTTAGCTTGCCTCCCGCAGAGGCACACACTCCAGCTCCAGCTGAGGCCACTCTCTTGGGACCTCAGGTGTTTGGTGAAGGAACTGGGTCTGGCAGGGACCACAAGTGCCATTGCTGATTAGACACCCAACTTGCATCAGACCCGTTCCCCGGGGGGAGGTGGGGCTAGGGGCAAAGCCCTGCTGGCCGAGGACTGAGTCCTCATGGTTTCCCACTAGCTCTTTGCCCGCTGACTGGCAAACGTTGAGTGTTCTGGGTAACCATCACATTTGTGGCTTGAAAACGAGTAAAATGCAGAAAAGCTCCCAGTGACTCTGGTAGAGAGGCGGCTCCTTTGACTAAATGCTTGGCGATCTGGAAGGTACCGGTGCCAAGGGGACGGACACTTCTCTGTCTGCACACCGTCCTCACTGCACAACACCAGCAGCTGCCTCGCTCTGAGAGGAGCAAACTGGACCATCTGCGGGGGTTGTCACTACGCCAGGCTACCCTGTCTTGATTCTACAGCTCAACCAAGAGCAGGATAGTTTTCAATTAAAATATTTTTCTTGAGCTCCCCCTGGAATGGCAGAAAGCCAGGAAAGACCCTCAGATTACAGAGTGCCCCCCACCCCAATGTTCAGTGGAGGAGAATGGGGCCCAAAGTTGTCAAGGGCCGGAAGGTTGAGGGGCAATAAGGCTTCCTGACCTCTAGCCTGCCACAAGTCAGGAGCTGTGTGGGACACAAGGGTGGTTGTGTGAGACCCAACCATGCATGTCAGCCGCCCGTAGCTCAGTCACAAACACAGGAGGGAAACGCAAGGGGATGATGAAGCTCCCACTTCTGTGAGGGCCCAGCAGCCCTTCATTTATTCCGAGTCAAGTCCTTCTCGTCCTCCAAGACTGGCCTTCCCCATGAAGACTTGTCAGTGATCCTCTGTGACGTTCCCGTGACATACTATGCTCCTCCGTGCCGGGACCACTCTTGGTTGTGATGCTGTGTTGGCCAAGCAGACCTGGAACTTAGGAGAGAGCCTCCCTAATGTGGATGGGGGTGCTCTCCTCAGTAACGACAGGTCCGCTGCACGACTTTTTGGCTGTCTTTTCAGCCCTACAGCATAGAGGGGTTCCCTGTGGGGTTTCCACGGAGGCAGACGGGGGCTAGACATCTAGAATGTGGCAAGAAAGAGCTGGAACCCCTCATTCAGCCTATCTGCAGTGTGACCTGTTCCCAGTTTTCACAGTTCCTGGTTTCCCCCCTGGATGCAGGATGCCTCCTGTATCAGAGCCTTGCCCCTTGTCCAGCTCTGTGTTGGTCAAGTACAGCTTGTAATTTGGGCGGGAGTGTTCAGTCTCCAGTATTGGAGGCTCCCGCTGACTGTGATGTGTCCGGTTCCAGTCCTCGCCATCCTTTCTTCCCACAAGAAATCTGGAAGCTGCCGCATGCCGGACTGGGGCTCTGTGTGAATTACAGCCTGGGACCCAGGTAACCTCGAAGTAGACGCAATTTCTGCACACGGCCACTTATGTGCCACCTGTTTACCTGCGACCCTGATCTCACCTGTGGCTGTGCTCCCACACCCAGGTGATGGGCCCCAGATGACTCTCGAAAGGACTGACCTTGCATTTCTTGCCGTCAGTCTGGCCGGGCAGAGGTTTTCTGGACTGATACTGCGTTCTTTTTGCCGTAAAGGGGAGCTTGAGAAGGCGCTTTAGTAGACATCACAATAGCAGGCCACTCCCTGAAATCTTTCTCACGTAAGGGAGGAATCCACAAATTGAAATCTGAACCTGGCAGGGTCCCATTTGCTTCCCCAGGTCCTCAGACAGGGCCGGTCTGATGACAATCCACTGACGCATGACAGCAGCCATCACAGTTGTGATGGCAAGGTCTATTAGCTGTGGCTCGGGGCGGGGGTTCTGGGACAGAGAGAGGAGTTTCCAACGGGAATTTAGGCTCCAACACACGAAGGAGTATGAGGTACGGGAGGAGTCTTAGTCCCTTTGGGCTGCTAGACAAAAATACCACAGATCAGGTGGCTTATCAATGACAGGAATTCATTTCTCAGTCCTGGAGACTGACAAGTCCAAGATCAAGGCATCAGCAGGTTCTGTGTCTGGGGAGGGCCTGCTTCCTGTTCACAGAGGGCCATCCTCACATAGTGTAAGGGGGAGTGGAGTCTCTTCTATAAGGACACCGATCCCCTTCCTGAGGGCTCCCCCGTCATGACCCAAAGGTCACACCTCCTCATACAGTCACCTTGGGCATTAGGATTCAACATATGAATGGTTTTTTGGGGTGGATGGACACACACATTCAGTTCATGGCAGAATGGACCAGCCTTAGCAGGACACATCTACATGGACCCATGTAGGACATGCGCTCCCTGGCCAGAGAACAGAGTCCTGGGAACGAGCTCTAAATGATGGATTTGTTCTTTTTATAGTTTAGAATAGAATTTATTTTATTTTATTTTATTTTATTAAAAATTTTTTTAAAATGTTTATTTTTGAGAGAGAGACAGAGACTGGGTGCAAGTGGGGGAGGGACAGAGAGAGAAGGAGACACAGAATCTGAAGCAGGCTTCAGGCTCCTTGCTGTCCAGCACAGAGCCCAATGCAGGGCTCAAACTCATGAACCGCGAGATCTTGACATGAGCTGAAGTCAGACGCTTAACCGACTGAACCACTCAGGCGCCCCTATAGTTTCGAGTAGAATTTAAAAGCCCATTTAAGGGTTAAAAATTATGAAACAGACCTGATATAAACCAGGTTATTTTGGGGATACATTTTACCGGTTGCTATTGTGGAGAAGGTGGCATTTTTCACCTTTGGCGAAATAAAACCGAAATCTGTGTTAGTCTTGTCTTCCTAACACGACTATAAATTCCTTGAAGAGGGGGCTGAGCCTGAAGCTGACAAGAAGTGAAGGGAAGTCTGTCACCAGAGGAGCATGTGAAGGCCAGCCACAGAGCGATGCTTCCTGTCTCCTGCATCCCCTGTCCTGAGTGTAGGAAATAGAAGCCCCATGTTTTCATGGTGTCCATTTTGTCACTTGTTACTGAGCCTGGCACAGGGCTGGGCTCAGTACAGGCTGGTTGGCTGATTGAAAAATGCCAGGGTGGGGCGCCTGGGTGGCGCAGTCAGTTAAGCGTCCGACTTCAGCCAGGTCACGATCTCACGGTCCGTGAGTTCGAGCCCCGCGTCAGGCTCTGGGCTGATGGCTCGGAGCCTGGAGCCTGTTTCCGATTCTGTGTCTCCCTCTCTCTTTGTCCCTCCCCCGTTCATGCTCTGTCTCTCTCTGTCCCAAAAAAATAAAATAAACATTGAAAAAAAATATTAAAAAAAAAAAAAAAAAAAAGAAAAATGCCAGGGTAGGGGGCATCTGGGTGGTTGAGTCGGTTAAGCATCCGACTTCGGCTTGGGTCATGATCTTGAGGTCCATGAGTTCAAGCCCTGCATCCCGCTCTGTGCTGACAGCCTGGAGCCTGCTTCAGATTCTGCATTTCCTTCTCTCTCTGCCCCTCCCCAACTCAAACTCTGTCTCTCTCTTTCTCTCTCTAAAAATTAAATAAATATTAAAAAAAAAAAAAAAGAAAACTGTCAGGGTTGGAGGCGCCTGGGTGGCTCAGTCGGTTAAGCGTCTGACTTTGGCTCAGGTCATGATCTCGCAGTTCATGGGACTGAGCCCCACATCGGGCTCTCTGCTGTCAGCACAGAGCCCGCTTTGGGTCCTCTGCCTCCCTCTTTCTGCCCCTCTCCCGCTCATGCACACACACTCTCTCTCAAAAATAAATAAACATTAAAAACAAATGAAGGGGTCCCTCGATGGCTCAGTTGGTCGGGTGTCCAACTCTTGATTTTGGCTCAGGTCATGATCTCATGGTTTGTGGGTTCGAGCCCCATATCGGGCTCCGCGCTGACAGTGTTGAGCCTGCTTGTGATCCTCTCTCTCCTTCTTTGCCTCTCCCCTGCTCGTACTCTATGTCTCTCTCAAAATAAATACCTTTTTTAATTAAAAAAAAGAGAAAACGAGGGGTTGGAAAAGTGGGCTGTGGGAAAGCCCCACAGGTGGTGGAGAAGGAGCCGGGAAACACATGGAAACAGTCTCATGGGGCCAGAGCTGGAAGACTTTTGGGGGAGCACTTGGTTCCATCCATTCATGACAGAGACTGACTGAGTCATTGAGCCCCAGAGAGAACACGGGGCTTGCCCAAGGTCACACAGATAATCAGTGTCAGGACCAGGTCTAGAACGTATCCTGCCAGATGCCCAACTCATGATCTTCCAACCTTTAGGACAAACCCTCATAAAACCCAGGCTGTCCTTTGGGCCTGAAGGTAACACACTAGACTCCCGTCAGACAGCCTGTGTTGGGAGCCTTCCTCTGGGATGGGGGGCGGGGTTGTGCTGAGCCTCCTCTATGGGTGTTGCTATCTTTGAGGAGGAATCTGTTTCAATCACCATCACTCGGATAATCCACATGCCGCCCTCGTTCTACTGCCTCTCAGGGTCTTTCACTGGACACCTCTCCATTTCTGACTCCCTGGCCACAGGATCAACCTCAAGGGAGCCGTGAGAGCCTGGGGTCAGAAGGCATAGAGCAACGTGACCTTGCCCTGCCCCTTACCCTGGCAGGTGCATCTTTCCTCTGGCCCATGGCTCTCGATCAGGGGTGATTTCGTCCCCAAGGATATACCTGGCAATGGCTGGATACACTTTCGGTTGTTACATCTAGGGGTGAGGGGTAGGTGGCATCTAGAGGGTAGAGGCCAGGGATGCTGCTAAAAGTCCTATGAGGCACAGGACAGCCCCTGTGACAAAGAGTTATCTGGCCTAAAATATTGGTAGTACTGAGGCTGAGAAATCCTGCTGTAACCCTACCTGCCCTTTACAATTTATTGGGGAAGGGGTTTCACAGCCCTCTTCCTGCCCCCCCCCCCCATCCCAGTGTGTTGAGCCACTGTTTACCCAATATGACTCTTTACTGCCATGTGTTCCCACTCAAAGTGAAGGCGGACTTTCTACCTGTAGCAGGAGAAATATGTTAAAAAGCGGACCATAGTTTGAGCTGGACGTCCTGGGAGAAAGTCAGAATATTCCCATCAGGAAACGAATGGCTTCTTTATTTAGACATACCTTGATGGGCCTATTCGGTCATTAAAGATGAGGTCCCTGGAGAATGGCCTGGCTAAGTGAGCTGGAGGTAGAGACGAAATAACAGAAATAATGTTTGAGATCTTATGGGCATCTTAGGAGAGGGGGAGGGACGCAGAGGTGAGAGGGAGAAGGAGCCAGAACATGTCTAGGGCCTGTGTAGACACACCGGCAGTAAGAAATTATTCTTTGGCAGGAAACAGTCGGTGAATTTTTAGGAGGATTGATGTTTGACCTTCAGTACTGGGTTACTTCCTACTCGTGGTAAAATTAGTCCCCGATGCTCTGCAAGCCTTTAGTAGAAGTTCATTACACACATCGCTGTGTGATAGAGGTGCTTTGGGGAGGGGGGAAAGGGGGTGTCTCTAGGAAGACACGGCTGCAAAATGGACGAGACAAGAGCAGAGAGAGACGGTTAAGAACCAGGAGACACCCCAAGACTATGGCTGCAGCATGTTCTGACCCCTGCTCCCCAGATCTATGAGTGAAGGGGACTTTTTAAAGGGGTTTGCTGGGAGGGATAGGGGATGACAGGTCAGTCCCGTTACTGTCGTGGGGCCTCCAGACAAGGACCCCAGTCACATGCACAGTAACAACCCTTCATGGCCGAGGCTGCTAAGTGCCTGCCCTGACAGTCAATGGAATCCCTGCTTTTGAGCCAAGCCCAGGGCTTCCCAGAAGAAGGACCACGTTGCCCAGCCTCCTCTGTGGCTGGGGTGGGAGTGAAAGTGTCCTGTGTAACTTTTGAAAGGTGCCTTTCAAGAGGAGGAGAACTCCCTTTTCACCTCTCCTCCTTCCTCTCCTTCCTGCTACTGGAGTGTGAAATGTCCAGTGAATGGCGCAAGACCTATAGGACGAAAGACCCCAGGTCTCTAGGGATGGAAGAGGTTCCGGGCCAGCCCTGATCGCCTGTCCCTGGATCGATTTTACAGGAGAGGATGGGGTGTTGGCCACGTCACAGCCAGAGGCAGGCAAGGACAGGTGGGGAGAGGGAGCGCATGAGACTGGCCGCGGATGAGCTCCCCTGTGCCCAGAGCAGAGGAAGGCCAAGTTTGCTTCTCTGTGTCAGTCCCGTACCCCTCTCCTAATCGGCCCCGGCTCTGCAATGACCACCTCCTCGCGTGCTGTCCTGTTGTATCTGTCCGTGTCCACTCCTAGCAGCACACGCTCTTCTGGGTACTTCGAGCCGGGGGCGGGGGGGATTTAGTGCCAGGAACATTGGCAACATGGGTTACAAATGTGGAAGAGGGAATGGGAAAACAAAAGGGAGGAAAGGATGATGATCCCAGCAGGTCAGGGAGCTGCGGGTGCCCTGGGAGCGAGCCCGCCAACTCACGCCAACCGCGGCTGCTGCAGGAGCCACCCCGTGGTGACAGAGACCGCCAGCTCCCCCGACAGCCGCCTGCAGGTGTCTGCTGCCTCAGTGCGCAGGGAGGAAAGAGATGCCTCCAGGGCCCAACTTTCCAGTAAGCCTCAGTCCTAGTAGTTTTTCTTTTTTGAATTAAAATTTGTTTTTATTATGGAAATCTTGTTTTTTAAAACTTTTACAAGTTTTTATTTATTTATTTTGAGAGAGCGAGAGGGAGCACAAGCCGAGGAAGGCAGGGAAAGGAGAGAGAGAGAGAGCTCCAAGCAGGCTTTGCACTGCCAGCATGGAGCCCCGTGTGGGGTTTGAACCCATGAACCGCGAGACCGCGACCTGAGCCAAAACCAAGAGTCGGACGCCTAACTGACTGAGCCACCCAGGGGCCCCTTATTATGGAAATCTTAAACATGTACATAGCACCAAGCATATGAGAATAATCCTCTGTGTACCTATCATCTAACTTCAACAGTCATCAATTTCTGCCCGATCTTGTGTCACCCGTACCAATGACTCCCCTGACACAGATGATTTTGCAAATCTGGGATGCAAACCCCAGAGACCATATAATTCCATCAGAAAGTATTTCAGTATTTCTAAAAGCTGAAGACTCTTTTTAAAAAGCCTACAATTGCATAACCACACCTAAAATGTAATAATTCCTCGATATTATCCAATACCCAGTTAGTGATCCAACTCCTTTAGTAGTTTCAAACATTTTTGAAAAAATATTTATTTGAGTCAGAAACCAAATAAGGTTCATACCTTGCAGTTGGGGATTTGGGACACTTAACTACCTTTTAATCCAGAGGATCTGTGTCCAGACGTTTTCCTTGCTTTTTTGGGTTTTGATCAAAGGATTTAGGTTGTCCATCTTTTAGAGTTTTCTACAACTGGAGTTTGTTGATTTCATCCATGTGATGTAGCTTAACATTAGGGTGACAACTGGCCCGGTTTGGCCAGTGCTAAAACGGAGGAGATCCTGAGCAAACCAGGATGGTCAGCTCACCTACATTTTCCTCTGTCACTTATATTTCTCATAAGTTGGTGGTTAAACCTACAATCGTTATCAGACTCACATTTAATTTTTTGGCAGGATTATTCCCTGGTTGGTTGTGTGTTATTCCAACAGGAGACACATAAATAACTGATTGCTTCTCTATCTCTCTCTTTTAAAAATTTTTAATGTTTATTTATTTTTGAAAGAGAGAGAGAGAGAGAGAGAGAGAGAATCCCAAGGAGCCTCCACACTGCCAGCTCAGAGCCTGATGTAGGGCTCGAACTCATGAACTATGAAATCATGACCTGAGCCAAAGTTGGATGCTTAATCAATTGAGCCCCCCCCAGGCGACCCTGGGCACATTTTTCTATTCCTTGATTTTTTTACTTGCTATGTGGGAAACACTCCACGCTAGTGCAAAGAGATCTTCCTTGTTCCTTTTCATAGCTGTATATGACTTCACCATGTGGCCATACTTTGTTTATTTAACTTGTCCTTTGTTGTTATTTATTTCCAGTCCTTTGTTGTCATTATAAAGTTGTGCTACAATAAATGGCCTTGTGCATATATCTTTTCATATATTTTCTAGTTTGTCTATAGGATAAATTCCCAAATATTCTGGGTCAGAGGCTACCGTGTACATAATTTTGTAAGATATTGCTAAGTTTCCCACCAGCAAGGTAAGACTACTTTTATCCCTAACCTTGCAGACAGAGTACGTTGTCACACTTTTGGCTGTGTGCCTAATTTGGTAGGTGAGAAATTGCATCTCACTGCATTTTTAATGTGTATGTTTCTGTCACGAGTTGAATTCCTGGGGAGCAGGCTCTGAGACATAGACTAGCATGTAAGACAAAAGAATCTTTGGATGAACACCTGTGGAAGGGATGGGAACAAAGTAGGATCAGGCAGAGGGACAAATTGAACAACCTCAACAGAGTGCCCTGCTACCCCTTAGGGAGCCCTGGAGCTGGGATGGAGGGATGGGCAGGGCTGCTCTTGCCTCTAACCCAGCATTGGATGTGGGCTGCTGGGAGAGAGGTGTGACCTTGGACGAGGCAGTTTTCTGCAGCTGAGGCAAACCCACATGAGTGCTGATAGCTGAGGGCCGTCATCTGATGGCACTTGCAGTAAGGTGGGGGATTAAATCTTTCATTTCTGAAGGAAAAAGGGTGGTACATTGTAGCATCTGTCTTTGTCTCTTATCCATCTATATGATCTGCCATCATGATTTGTTTTTTTAAGTTTTCTACCTACATCTATCTATCTATCTATCTACCTATCATCTATCTATCCATTCAATCCATTCAATCCATCCATCCATCCATCCATCTGTTAGCCTATTTGTATTGGTTTGAGATACTAGATACTAGATATTCTTGGTATTTAAAAATGTGTTTCTATATATTTTTCCTGTCGTCTTTATGACACTTTCTGCTTTATGAAAGTTGTTGCTAAGACATTGTGTGCATAGAAGTATTACTGTTAAATCTTCATCATGAATTTTAGACTTCAGACTTCAAAGTATTTAGTGCCCTACTTTGGTTCACTTAATGCTCTTTGGCCCCAATTCTACCTTGCTAGATATTGAGATGGCAACTCATGATTTCTTTTTTATTTGTAGTTGCCTCTTCTATCTTTTACATACTTTTAATTTTCTTCTACCCATTTTTTATTTTTTTAATTTTTTAAAATAATGTTTATTTCTGAAAGAGAGAGAGGGTGGGGGGAGGAGAGAACGAGTAGGGGAGAGGCAGACACAGAATCCAAAGCAGGTTCCAGGCTCTGAGCTGACAGCACAGAGCAAAACACGGGGCTCGAACTTGTAAACTTCGAGCTCATGACCTGAGCCAAAGCTGGACGCCCAACTGACTGAGCCACCCAGATGCCCCTTTCTACCCATTTTTTAAACATCTCTGCATCCCTTTGTGTTAGGAGAGTCTCTGACATGTAGTATGATATTAGATTTTGCCTTTGAAACCAATCTGAATATATTTTTTTCTTTTAGTAGATAAATTAAGCTCGATTGCATGTATTGATATGACCAGTAGGCTTGGCCTCACTCTGGTCACACTGGTTTACCACATGTAGGTCTCCATGGGATCTATTTTATGTGATCTCTTTTGGTATTTAGGAAGGTTTGAATTATTGTTCTAATGATGACATTTATTCAATACTGTTACATGATACTTTCAGTGCCCTGTTTTTGCCTATTTTTCTGTTAGTTCTCTACCAGGAGCAGTATTAAAATCAACCAGTAACTTCTCTTTGCTCCCATCTCCCTCTCCCAGAATATAACCTGAAGCAACACACTTCTACTTCCTGCTCTTACCTGTGAGGCCATCGACAAGCTGATTCTACTTTTTATGTCCTTTCCCTGGCCTCTCCCTCTCCCCGTTTTTGACAGTTGTATTATATTTACGGCATCTGGACCCAGGCATTGCCTTCCCTATGGACTCCCTTACAGTTGTCATTTAGTCTTGGCACCTAGCTTGCTGCTTGCCCTTGTGGTGTCTTTCCAGTCATTTTGTCATTCGAAGCTCGTTCTCTAGCAGATTCTTTAGGAAGAGCTCTTGAGAGTGATGGTCCCCGAGCTCTTGAGTATTGATGGCAGTCTGTCTATGGTCTTTATACTTCATGGTTGGCTTGTTCACTTTTTATTGCCTTGAGTGTCTTACATATTTTACTCCACGGTCTTCTGGCATACAGTGTGGCTGAGAAGTCTAAACGCAAGCTGATATTCTCTCCTTTAGAGGCGACTTGGACTTTGTAACCAATGCACAAAGGTAGGTTTCTTTCTGAAGCACAATAGTTTCACGAGCCCACGACTCAGAATACAGTGTGCTATGCTAGGTGTAGAGCGTGCCCATAAGTGCAGGTGTATCTTTATTTTAGGAAAAGATGTTCCATGCTTTCCTTTCGAGTATGATCCTGTTTTATAGCTTTGTTTTCTTCTTGGTAATTCCTGTTTTATAAATATTTCATCTTGGCCTAGCTCCTGTTACTTTCTCTGCAATTATTTTCATTTTCTTATTTGTTCCCTTTGAAGGGATTTTTTTCCTCTTTCATCTTTTATTTTACTGGGGACATCATCTGTTGTTTGTTTGCATCCGTGATTCTCCTGGCTTGGGTTCATTTCTACAATGGTTTTTGTTTCCTCCTTGCCTTCACCTCCCCCCTCCCTCTTCTCCCCTCCCCCTCCCCCCTCATCTCTCCCCCTCCCCTTATCTTCACACTGTCCCTTCCATCACATCTTCTCTGAGTTTCCCTAATTCTGAGTCATGATGTCTTTTCAGAGCTTCCAACATTTTAATTGTTTCAGCTAATTTCGAGACACTTAAAATTTTTTTAAATGTTTATTTATTTATTTTGAGAGAGAGCGCATGCACACACACACACACACACACACAGGCGGGGGAGGGGCAGAGAGAAACAGAGACAGAATTCCAAGCAGGCTCTGTGCCATCAGTGCAGAGCTCAATGTGGGACTTGAACCCACGAACTGTGAGGTCATGGTTTGAGCTGAGATCAATAATTAGACACAGAATTGACTGCACCACCCAGGCGCCCCATTATTTCGAGATATTTGGATGACCTGTTTACCTCCGTGTTCTGGTTTCTCCATCCTGGGGCGCCTTCCTTGGCTGTGAGGCCACTAAGCCTCTGCTTCTCATCCTTCTTCTCTCAGACCCGCTCGGTAGGATATGTGAATGGGATTCCTCTCAGCTGCTCATGTTTAAGTAAAAGAACTTTCTGTATTGAGAGAGGAGAAGGTGGGGCCAAGATCGCTTTTGGAAACATCATCTAGAGCTCTCCTTTCTGTTCTTTTCACAGAATGTGTAAGACATGGCCACTTGCTCCCTGACACCTGTCTTCTCTGACCCCGTTGCCCACCACGTGGGGCCTTCTCTTCCCTTCCCCTGTAGGCCTGAGCCAATCAACCCACTTCTCTGAGCCTGGGTGCTGAGTTTGGATTTCGGACGGAGCTTTGGACCACACAGCAGCTCTTGTTCTCGCCCAGGAGCTTTGGGCTTCAAACCCCTCCCCACTCCGGCTGCTCTTTTGTGATTCCTAGGCCCACCTGAGAGAGGGCCCGCTGTTTTTCACTATCTTCATCCCGAACACTGGCTTATGGGATGCCGCGGGGCTGTGAGCAGTTTGCCCTTAAATTTATGTCTGCCGTCACAGTCTCTGATGTGGATGGGGCTCATGGGTTTGAGTTTTTTTTTCCAGTTCTGTTCTCTTAAAAATTTTTTAAAAATGTTTATTCATTTTTGAGAGACAGAGAGAGACAGAGCATGAGTGGGGGAGGAAAAGAGAGGGAGACACAGAATCTGAAGCAGGCTCCAGGCTCTGAGCTGTCAGCACAGAGCCTGAAGCAGGGCTCGAACTCACGAACTGCAAGATCATGGCCTGGGCTGAAGTCAGAAGCTCAACCGAGTCGCCCAGGAGACCCCAGTTCTGTTCTCTTTTTCTGTGGAGATTTCAGGGGTGTTAACAACAACAATGACTACCAAGGGCCATCAATACTCATCGACTTTTTTATTAATGGAAATCATTAAGAAATCTGAAGTGTAGGTATGTACCTGCTGGTATTAATGAAACACCAATCAGTCACTGTATCCTGTGTGTTGGATAAATCCTGTTCAGGGCAATGTGTCCAAAGGACACACACTGAGCAAACGTAAGCAAGATTTGGGGTTTATACTACATTGCCCGAGGCTGCTGTAACAACGCCCCACAAACTGGGTGGCTTAAAACAGCACACATTAATTTTCCTCACAGATCTGGAAGCCAGAGGTCTGAAGGTGTTGGCCGGTGATCCTCCCTCTGGAGGCTCTTTCTTCCTCTCCTGGGTCTGGTGGCTGCTGGCCTTCTTGGGCTGGTGACGGCATTGCTCTGGTCTCTGGCTCTGTGTCCACATGCCATTCTCCCTGTGTGTGTGTGTGTGTGTGTGTGTGTCTTTTGCCTTGTTTGTCACCAAGTGACACCGGTCACTGGGTTAGGGCCCACCTAATCCAGTGGACCCTTGTCTTAAATTGATGACAGCTGCAAAGACCCTCTTCCAAAAAAGGCCAGGTTCACAGGTACAGAAGGACATGGATTTTGGGGGGACACTAGTCAACCCAATTCAAGGGTGTTAGGCTAGGTAAATGTATAATAGCAGGATTTCCTAGATAAAGAGAAACAGAAATGTCTCCAGAAAAAGAGTCAGAAGCTTAAAGGCCAGTTCTTCCCATCTCCGGCACCGAGCAAGAGGCAGGTGCCTTGTTGGCCAGCCATGGCCATGGTTCATGGCTCCCTCTGAGCTCCCACTGTGCCCTTGGATGCCTCCTCTGGGCTAATCCCCACATGGACCTTGCACCAGCCTGTGGGCTAAGTATGGTCCAGAGAGACCCTTGTAGGAGGTCCCCAAACCCGAAAAGCTGTCAAAGAGAAGCCCTCTATCTCTGGACCCAGTGGTGCGGAGTGGATGAGAAGGGCGGCGCTGTGCTCCCTATTCTGACCATTGAATCCCTACAAATGAGCTTCTTTTTAAAAGCCTGAAACCCCCGCACAGGCGGAGAAGGAAACAAGGAGTCAGAATAGGTGCCAAGAGCTATAAATTTTCTCTGTCTGGGGCCATTATTCCATGGCCCACAGGCACTCACTTGGCAGCTCCGAGTGAATCAGTCACAGTCCCTGGTGCAGATGAATACATTGGTTATTTAATTAATTGGATGTACATAGTTCAGGGTCCTAGTACTTCCATGGGGCGTCTGCCAAATTCTCAGTAGTCTAGAAATATCCCAAGGAACTTTTCTGACTTACAAGGAGAATGGTTATAATCATACTTCCTTTGTTTGCTCTCAAAGTCTACCCCTCACCGGTCTGATAGAACGGTAACTCCACTCCAGTTCACCATTTCTGGGCAGTGTTTTGTCTTTAGAGCCTTTGCAGCTGCTTCACAATGAATATGGGAGAAGTTTCTTACCTAGTTGACATGGTCTCCTGCCTGATGAATGTGCCCTTTGCCTTTATGTATCATTTTTAAAGGGTTTGGAATTCTTTTGCAGGAATTTTAATTGCACTGGAAACCACACAGGGAAGTTCTGACGTGTGGGACGGGAGGTAGCGTGGTGTGCGGGGCTTAGCTGTTTAGTCTCTGGATGTCACAGCTCTCTGGTCTACCCCACCCTGTCTTGCGCCATTCTCCACAACCTTCTGTTCGTTGTCCACTAACATCATGCCCGCTTCCTCTCAACTCACAATGAGTCAGGCTCTCAGGTCCACACCGGCAACCAGCTACCTCCCAACCTCAGGCCAACGTCCCTGATTGACTTCCTTTCTCTACTAGATGGAGCATCTTTCTCAGGATGCTAATGAACAGTGCTCGTGGACCACTTGGGCATTCTTGTCTGTCAGCCATGGGTATTTCCATTTCTGTGTCTCTTCGTCCATCCTTTGCTTTCCTTCCGTGATGGGGTCTTCACCTCCTTGATTTCTCCTCCTCCTCTGGTAACTAGATCTGTCTAGTCTATTTTCTCTCTATTCCTTTCTCTAATAGAGGGATCGGGGAGACTAAGCTCCAGGCAACAGAAACAATTAGCTATTTCAGTTAGGGAAGGATTGAAGATGGAGAATTCGGTGCCTATAAAGTTGTTGCCAAGATGGGGGATTAGGCTTGGGGCCAGGTCTGCAGGCCCAGCCCCCAGAGCAGAAATGGTGGGGCACCCCACAGTGAAGAAACCTAGAAGACACCACCTTAACCAAATGTTCAAAGTTAAGTTTGCAGTTCGAAGTCATGTCCCCAGAAAGAAGAAAGGCACTTTATCTCTGTGGGATTCTTCCCCAAAACACAGATCCCCTGTCTAATCATTACATGACATTAGATGAACCCACACTGAGGGACATTCTACAAAATAGCTGATCAGTGCTCTTTGAAAGTGTCAAGATCATGAAAAAGAAGGGACGACTGAGAAACTCACAACCTGTATGGGATTCTGGAACAGAAAAAGGGCATGAATGGAAAAACTGGTGAACTCTGAAAAAGTCTATAGTTTAATTAATAGTACTGTAACAGTATTGATTTCTTAATTTTGACCAATGTGCCATGGTAATTTAAGATGTTAACTTTAGGGGAAGCTGGATGAAGGGTGTATGGGAACTCTCTGAATTATCTTTGCAACTTTTCTGCAAACCTAAAATTATTCCAAAATAAAAAGTTTACTAAAAAAAAATATCCATCTTTAAGAGAGCAAAAAAGCCAAGACACACAGTGGAAGAATATATTCGCAATGCATATAACGTACAAAAGCTTCACATTTGGAGTATACAAAGAATCCTTACAAATCAATAAGAAAAAAGCAGGACAAATCAATACAAAGGTGGCTAGAAGAATAGAACAGGCACATTACAAACGAGGAAAGCCAAGTGGCCAAAGAACATAGGAAAAAGTGCCTTATCTCATTAGAAAAATGCAGGTGAATGATTTCTTTTAAAAAAAGTTTTTTTAACGTTTATTTATTTTTGAGAGGGAGAGCAAGATCGGGGAAAGGGGGGAGAGAGAGAGAGAGAGAGAGGGAGAGAGACACGCAGAATCCCAAGCAGGATCCAGGCTTTGAGCTATCAGCACAGAGCCCAATGTGGGGCTCGAACCCACGAACCGTGAGATCATGGTTTGACCTGAGCCAAAGTCATTTGACCTGAGCCAAAGTCGGAAGCTCAACCGACTGAGCCAGGCATCGCTGATTTCTTTAAATATTTGTTTTGTTACTTTTTCTTCCCCAGACACTCCAATTATGTGTAAGTTGGAACTTCTTGACCTTCTTTCCTATCTACCACTTCCTCTCTTTATTTGCTGTTCTTTTAGCTTCCCTTTCTAATTTCTGGCCTTTGTCCTTTTCTGTCTTCAGAGATGTCCGTTCTCTCTTGTGCCGCTTGTGGTTTTATCTTCGTTTCTGTGATGATTTTATTTTTGATTCTACTCTTTCCTGAATTTTGTCAGCTCACTTTTCATATTCTTCTGTTTCCTCACCTCTCTTTCTTGAGCTGTTGCTTCATTAAGTTTAAAAAAATTCATGGCAAAATATTTAGCTATGATTTACATCTGTTTATTGTAACACAAATTTTGATAAGTCTTTCTTTCTTTCTTTCTTTCTTTCTTTCTTTCCTTCCTTCCTTCCTTTAGTTTGAGAGAGAGGGAGAAAAAGAGCATGTGGGGGAGGGGCAGAGGGAGAGAGAGACACTCTTTTTTTTTAAACGTTTATTTATTTTTGAGAAGAGAGAGACAGAGCATGAGTGGGGGAGGAGAGAGAAAGAGGGAGACACAGAATCTGAAACAGGATCCAGGCTCTGAGCTGTCAGCACAGAGCCCGACATGGGGCTCGAACTCACGGACCGTGAGATCATGATCTGAGCCAAAGTCGGACACTTAACTGACTGAGCCACCCAGGCACCCCAAGAAAGAGACACTCTTAAACAGACTCCATACTCAGCAAGGAGCCCCTCTTGGGATTCGATCCTACTACCCTGGGATCATGACCTGAGCTGAAATCAAAAGTTGGATTCTCAACTGACTGAGCCAGCCAGGCGCCTCTATTTCTTTCATTTTTATGCTATGGGTTTTCATATAAATTTCATATATAACTAAATATTATCCCTTCTTTGAAGCAAGCAAGTTTTCCTGGATCAGATATTTTCAGGAGGTTCCTGAGAGTTAGGGTCCTGGGACATTTCAGGCTAGCAAAAATTAACCTTGCAAACTTAAAAAAAGAAATGAATTTGTTCAACTTTCTTTTTCCCAGTCAGTGGAAATGGGAAGGTGTGGAGATGGGTTTCAGAGAGGGGAAAGAACTCCCAGCAAACAAAATCATTGTAGGATTGTAGTCTTGGAAGAAGGGAGTGGTGGAAATATTTGCTTCGGAGTTGGACGAGTTTCGGTTCAAATATGAGTGCCAACACGTGCGGATTATGTGACCCTGGAGACATTGTTTAAAGTCTGAGAATCACAAGGTGCATGGGTAGCTCAGTTGGTTAAACACCTGACCCAATTTCAGCTCAGGTCATGATCTCATGGTTCATGGTATCCAGCTCTGTGTTGGGCTCCTTGCTGAGTGTGCAGTCTATTTGGGATTCTCTCTCTCTCTGCCATTCCCCACCCCTCAAAATAAATAAATAAACATTTTTAAAAAGTCTCACAATCTCAGTAATATTACCTCCTCATGTGTGCTTACGAAAATGCAAATGATATGGGAAAAGGTTTACAAAACATTCGTTAGGTTAAGCAATAATAGTTGTCTGAGGGGTTCTGGGTGGCTCAGGCGGTTAAGCATTTGACTTTGGCTCAGGTCATGATCTCAAGGTTTGTGAGTTCAAGGCTCGCATCCTCCTCTCTGCTGTCAGCACAAAGCCTCTGTCTCCCTCTCTCTCTGCCCCTCTCCTGCTTGCGCTCTCTCTTAAAAAAAATAAAATAAACATTAAAAAAAATAGCTGTCCTAACAGGCAAACTCTAAACTCTCACAGGCATAGCCCAACAGTGGCTGGTTTCTTGTAGGGGCAAACTCCGGGCAGCCCTGACCTGTGCTGTGACAGGGTCTGGGTTGATTACATCTTGTGGCTCTGTCCTCTTGCCCCGTGGTCTGTACAGCTATTGCCAAGCAGAACCTCAAGAGGTGCATCGGCTCTTGGTGTAGATTTAGGTGGGTTCCCTAAACCCAAGGGGGCTGGGAAACATGTGGGAGCCCAGAGATGTCTGGTGAGTACTATTTACTCACCCGTCTCCGTTCTCTACTCCGTCAACAAAATAACGTTGGCTTTTGCAGTTTCCTTTGAATTATTATCTCCTAAAGATTCCTTTAGCATGTCCCAACATTGCCTCAGCTGTCATGTCAGGGAAGGAGGGTTCCACCTCTTCACAATCTGGCCAGGACTGGGGGGAGGATCAAGCATCCCCTTGAGGACGTTGTCAGGGAGGCTGGCTGCGGCAAAGACGTTTCTAAATTTTTTAGAAAAACAAAGGAAATGAGAAAGAGGTTAGAGAAATTAAGCTCTGTGTTTAAGATAGTGGAAAAGAACTGGGTCTGGTGTAAATAGAAATTCCTTACTCTTGGAATATTCCATTGAGTCCATACAAAACACAAGTCCCCTCTACTGTGTCCCAGATGAGTGGACCTCTGACCAAGAATGGGGCATGTTCTTCTTATTGGACAATGTCTATTATTAGGCTAAATCTGTCTTCTGGCAAACTCCATCCACTGGTCCTGTCTCTTCTGTCGGCCACCACATTCACCCAGCACCCTGACAATGACTCAGGGTGCAAGGCAGACGCTCTATTCTTCTCAACTTTTTCTCCCCCAGGAAAACAAGCCCCAATACTTTGACCACTCCTTGTAGGATGATTTTGAGATGCTGACAAGAAACGGCACCACAACCCTCACCAGTGGCCTGAGGTCACTGGTTTTATTAGCCTTCAACCCCTGGTCACCCCTATAGGGAGGAAATAGGGGACTCTCAAGACTTCGAAGCCTTGACCAACAACATCAACACAAATGGTAAGAGACAGAGCACCTCTGGGCCAAACACAAGCCCAAGAGATGTCATTGACAGAGCTAAACAAATAATGTGACAAAAGAAAAGGGAATTTGGGCATCAACATGGCACAAAACGGGGAGCCAGAGAGATGGAAGTTGACAGTGTATGTCCAGTATAATTGGGGGACAGGGACTTTGAATCTGAGTGACATGACCACAGGTCACAGAGAGCTGGTCTGCTTGCACAGGGATAGCCATCGGTTCTTATCATAGGAATATCCTCCCTTACTATTAGCTGCCCGCCTTGGGTCTGATTCCATGTGCACCAGGTGATGTTTAGATTACCAATTTTACTTCTGGTTTCCCTCATGGTCTGGTGGGAAACATTACAGTGGGGTCCCCTGCACCAAGAATGAATCCACTGGTGTCTGGACAATGCAAGCTGGAGAACATCAGCCTCTTGCTGGGAGAATGATTACCCCTGGGTACCGTGCATCCCTGATAGTTGTCATTCCTGTCTATTTCCCATTACTACTGATTAATTGCATGTCATGTATGCAGCTAAAAATACTCATTTCCCCAAATTCCCTTGCTGTGAAAGGTAGCCGTTGCCACAGTGCTAACAGATGCAATGTAGATGGAAGTCCCTGGGGGAGTGTGTTCCTTTTCTGGATAACAAAAGGAAAGCCCAAGAGGAGAAAGCATTTTTGCCCTTCCTTCCCTCTTCTCTCTACCTAGGACATGGGTGTGAGGCCTGGAAGTGCAGCAGCCATTTTGTGACAATGAAAACAAAAGTCATACCCAAGGATGACAGAAAAAGAAGATAGAGGGGGACCTGGCTCCTTGATGACGTCCATGAACAGCTGCACCAGCCCTGAATTGCTTTCCTTCAGTCACTGTCAGAAAAATAGGTCCCTAGGGGAGCCAGGGTGGCTTAGTTGGTTAAGCTTCTGACTTCAGCTCAGGTCATGATCTCCCATTTCATGGGTTCAAGCCCCGCTTTGGATTCTGTGTCTTCCTCTCTCTCTGCCTCTCCCCCACTCTCTCTCTCTCTCTCTCTCTCTCTCAAAAATAAACAAAACATTGAAAAATTTAAAAAGGAAAAAGAAAAATACATCCCTATCTGTTTAAGCCAAGGTTGGTAGGGCTTTCTACTATTTACAGCAGAACATATTTTTCATCAATACAGTCTCTAAGTGGAGTTTCTGAGCTAGCAAAGCTGAGAACGAGATTCCAGAATGTGGTTAACTCACTAGGTGAGCAGTTACGATCGTTCTTGGTGGTCCTCTTGAAAGAGGATCCAGTTATCACTTTAAATTCCTCCATTTTTTTTTTAACGTTTATTTTTGAGACAGAGAGAGACAGAACATGAATGGGAGAGGATCAGAGAGAGGGAGACACACAGAATCCGAAGCAGGCTCCGGGCTCCGAGCCGTCAGCACAGAGCCTGACGCGGGGCTCAAACTCACGGACCACGAGATCATGACCTGAGCGGAAGTTGGTTGCTTAACTGACTGAGCCACCCAGGCGCCACATTAACTTCCTCCATTTGGACGCCAACCTATGCCTGTACCCTCTAACTGATTAGTCCTCTTCAGCTTATCTTTTCATTCAAGTGAGAAAACGGCAGGCAAAACATCCTGTAATGGGAACTGGAGCTACCCCGTCAAGCAGTAATGGCTGCCGTGACACCAGCAAGACCCCTAAGTGACTGACCCCAAGACAATGATCAACCTGACCTTTACTTGCAAGGCATTTCCCGTCTATCAATCGGAATCATTCCTAGAACTTTGGAGACTGTTCTTTGGACATCAGTCCGCTGTCTTCCTGGTGGCCACATCAACTGAAATAAATTCCCTTCTTTTTCACCACTGCTCCCCACTTTGCCTTTGGATTTTGTCAGCGGTGACCAGACAAGGTCTGTTGGGAGCATGGGGCCCAGTGCTTTTGCACGCGGGACCTGATAACAAACCCCTGAGGATACCTCTCATTTTCTCTTCTGATCACAAATATAACTCATATGTTTTGTGAAAAATCAGTTGAAACAGTAAATCATAAAGAATAAAGGAAAAAAATGACTCTTGAATCTGCCATCCAGAGATAACAGTTGTGAAGTCTTCACAGATATCCATGGATCTCTCTACATGATACATTCTTTACATAAGTGGGATTGCATTTTGGAACGTGCCACGCACTCAATGCTTGTGGACATCTTTCCAGCAATTTTGCTGAGGAAACCCATTCTTCCTGTGGTCTGATTGAATACAGGTATGCTTTATTAATTTTATTTTTATTATTTTTAAATATAATTTATCATCAAGTTGGCTAACATACAGTGTGTACAGGGTGCTCTTGGTTTTGGGGGTAGATTCCCGTGGCTCATCGCTTACATATAACACCCAGTGCTCATCCCAACAAGTGCCCTCCTCAATATCCATCACCCACTTTCCCCTCTCCCCCACCCCTGCATCAACCCTCAGTTTGTTCTCTGTATTTAAGGGTCCCTTGTGGTTTGCCTCCCTCCCTCTCTGTTTGTAACTATTTTTCCCCCTTCCCCTCCCCCATGGTCTTCTGTTAAGTTTCTCAAGTTCCACATAGGAGTGAAAACATATGGTATCTGTCTTTCTCTGCCGGACCTATTTCACTTAGCAGAATGCCCTCCAGTTCCATCTGCATTGTTGCAAATGGCAGGATTTCATTCTTTCTCGTTGCCAAGTAGTATTCCATTGTATATATAAACTACATCTTCTTTATCCATTCGTCAGTTGATGGACATTTAGGCTTTTTCCATAATCTGGCTATTGTTGAAATCTCTGCTATAAACATTGGGGTACATGTGCCCCTATGCATCAGCACTCCTGTATCTCCTGGGTAAATTCCTAGTAGTGCTATTTCTGGGGTTGTAGGGTAGTTCTATTTTTAATTTTTTAAGGAACCTCCACACTGTTTTCCAGAGCAGCTGCACCAGTTTGCATTCCCGCCAACAGTGCAAGAGGGTTCTTGTTTCTCCACATCCTTGCCAGCATCTGTTGTTTCCTGATGAAAACTATAGAAAACATAAGAAGGAAAATTGAAGAAGACACAAAGAAATGGAAAAATATTCCATGCTTATGGATTGGAAGAATATTTATTGTTAAAATGTCAATACTACCCAAAGCAATCTACACATTCAATGCAATCCCAGTCAAAATTACACCGGCATTCTTCTCAAAGCTAGAAGAAACAATCCAAAAATTTGTATGGAGCCACAAAAGACCCTGAATAGCCAAAGTAATATTGAAAAAGAAAACCAAAGCAGGAGGCATCACAATCCCAGACTTTAGCCTCTACTCCAAAGCTGTAATCATCAAGACAGTATGGTATTGGCACAAAAACAGACACATAGACCAAGGGAATAGAATAGAGAACCCAGAATTAGACCCAAAAATCTATGGCCAACTAATCTTTGACAAAGTAGGAAAGAGTATCTAATGTGCTTTATTAATTTTAGCTGTTTTAATATTCAAATGTTATTTAATTAGTTATACTATAATTTAGCCAACCAACCAATCCTCAATTGGTATCTAATTTTTGATGTTATGTGTAGGACTGCCGGGAAAGCTCTTGGTTAAACATCTCTGAGATTTTCTGATTCTTTCTTATTTTTTTTTTTTAATTTTTTTTTTCAACGTTTTTTATTTATTTTTGGCACAGAGAGAGACAGAGCATGAACGGGGGAGGGGCAGAGAGAGAGGGAGACACAGAATCGGAAACAGGCTCCGGGCTCCGAGCCATCAGCCCAGAGCCCGACGCGGGGCTCGAACTCACGGACCGCGAGATCGTGACCTGGCTGAAGCCGGACGCTTAGCCGACTGCGCCACCCAGGCGCCCCTCTTTCTTATTTTTAAATCTCTGGAAGTGTGTGTGCTGACTGAGTCATGAAGGTGCGTGGACCTCACCCAGGCCCTCCAGTCACATGGCCGCCTACTGTGCTGTTCCTGTATTGCAAAGTCACTTGGAGCAGGTCACCGCTCTCTGCTGATTTGTCCTCGACATGTCCAAACTCTCTTGTTTCAGATGGACGTGGATACAGCTCTATGGTGGTCTAATCACTACTTTTTCTCCCATACATGCCCCACATGGTTATTCTAGTTTCTGCCATGTTTCTTAAGCTCCTATTATGAGATGCATTGTGTCCCTCCTCCCCCAAATTAGTATGTTGAAATCCTAACGCCCAGGACCTGAGAGTGTGACTGTATTTGCTAATAATTTTTTAAATATTTGTTTGTTTATTTATTATTTTTAAATGTTGATTTATTCTTGAGAGAGAGAGACAGAGGGAGAGAGATAGAGAGAGAGCATGAGCAGGGAAGGGGCAGAGAGAGAGGGAAACACAGAATCTGAAGCAGGCTCCAGGCTCTGAGCTGTCAGCATAGAGGCCAACGTGGGGCTTGAACTCGTGAACTATGAGATCATGACCTGCACCAAAGTCAGATGCTTAGCTGACTGAGCCATCCAGACACCCCAGATGTTTATTTTTGAGAGAGAGAGAGAGAGAGAGAGAGAGAACAAGTGGGAGAGGGGCAGAGAAAGAAGGGGACACAGGATCCGAAGTGGGCTCCACATGGTCAGCAGAGAGCCCAATGCGGGGCTTGAACCCGCGAACCATGAGATCATGACTTGAGCCCAAGTCCGATGCTCAACCAACTGAGCCACCCAGGCGCCCCGTGAATGTGACTGTATTTGGAAACAGAGACTTTAAAGAGGTAATTAAGGCAAAATGAGGTCATTTGGGTGGGCCCTAGGCCAATAGAACCTATGCCCTTGTAAGAAGAGGAGATTGGGATGTGGACACGCTGACTCCAGACCGTGTGAGGACACAGGGAGAAGTGGGTCATCTACAAGGCTGGTAGAGAAGCCTCAGAAGATACCAACCTGCTGACACATTGATCTCTGATTTCCAGCCTCCAGAATGTAACACAGTAAACTCTGTTGTATAAACCACCCAGTGTGTGGTACTTCTTACTGGCGGCCCTAGGAAGCTAAAAGAGCCCCCAGGACCCCCCCATTTTGGGACCACTCTCAGTGAAGGTTTCCTTCATTTTAGATCCCAGTTTGGCTCAATCTGGGCTCTGTTTATAAGGCAGTCTATAAAAGGCTCAGCTTTCTGAGGGAGACAATAGTCAGAATGGACTTTCTCACGAAAACCCCCTTATTTTCCAGTAAACAGGACATTAAGTAACAATCAGATGTCGCCTTCTGTGTTCAGCCTCTCGGTTGAGGAGGGAACCCTCTCAACCCAGGACTTCAGCACCCCGCCACCCCCTCCCCACTCAGGAGATGCAGACCAAAGAGGTTAGTTTGCAGGACGCTCTGTGGCTCTAACCACATCACCGCTTTTCTCCAGCAAAGCCAGCTGCTTACTTTCTTTCTGCCCCGGGTGATTTGACAGTGACGATGGATTTCAGTGTCTCTGTCCTCATTAGGGGAACTGAGAAGAAGGCTTCCTCCATTCTCTCAGAGATGTTGGTAGCAGCTAGCGTGCAGATTTTTCTAATGACACAATGTAAAACATAAAGACAAAGAAAATCCTGTGTGCTCTGGTATTCACTTGCTCTAATCTACCCAAAGTATCTTGTCGAACCACCACATCCTAGGCTTTGGGGTTCCAGTCTCTCTTAGCGATGGTTTTCAGAATCCATACATTCACGGGGGAAGGAAACATTGTAATTGGCGTATGGCCAACAGCCATCCCCCAACCTGCCACTTCTGTGGGATCCACCCCCCACCCATCCTTGGCACATCCTTTTTCTTCATTTCTTCCTGAATAAGAGGAAAGGGAGATTTTCTGTTCTTTTGCATTTTTCTCTTTTAAAAAATTGTAAAATACACAGAACATAGAATTTACCATCTTAAGTGTGCTGTTCAGTGGTATTAAATACATTCATAATGTATTTACACATTCATAATGTGTATTATAATAATATATTATTATAATATAATATATAATAATAATGAATAATGAATATTGCACATTCATAATGTGCAACTGTCACCATCATTCATCTCCAGAGCTCTTTCATCTTGTAAAACTGAAACTCTGTCCCAACAAACACTAACTCCCCATATTCCCTCCCCCGGCCCTCAGCAGCTACCATTATATCTTCCCTGTTTGTGATTTGAACTCCTCTAAGTGCCTCACAGAAGTAGAATCACACAGTATTTGCCTTTTTGTGATTGGCTGACTTCACTCAGTGTAATGTCCTCAAGGTTCATCCATGTTGGAGCAAATGTCAGAATGTCCTTCTTTTTTAAGGCTGGATAATATTCCACCATATGCATATACCTATGGTTTGCTCATCCACTCATCAGTTGATGGCCACATGGGTTGCTTGCAATTTTATCTGTTGTGAATACTGCTGGTATGAACATGGACATACAAATACACCTTCGAGACTCTGATTTCAATTCTTTTGAAAGACAGAATTGCTGGATCATATAGTAGTTCTCTTTTTAACCTAAAAAAATGTTTATTTTTGAAAGAGAGAGACAGAGACAGAGCATGAGTAGAGGAAGGGCAGAGAGAGAGAGGGAGACACAGAATCCGAAGTGGGCTCCAGGCTCTGAGCTGTCAGTACAGAGCCTGATGCGGGGCTCGAACTCATGAACTGCGAAATCATGACCCAAGCCGAAGTTGGATGTTTAACCAACTGAGCCACCCAGGCGCCCCTTTAACTTTTTTTAAAAAAATGTTTTCAATGTTTATTCATTATTGAGAGAGAGAGAGAGAGAGAGACAGAGACAGAGACAGAATGAGTAGAGGGGCAGAGAGAGAGAGGGAGACACAGAATCTGAAGCATGCTCCAGGCTCTGAGCTGTCAGCACAGAGCCTGACATGGGGCTCAACCCCACGAACAGTGAGATCATGACCTGAGCCGATGTCGGGCGCCCAACTGTCTCAGCCACCCAGGCGCCCCTCTATTTTTAACTTTTGAGGAAACATTATACTGTTTCCCACAGCAGCTGTACCATTTTGCATTCCCACCAACAGCTTCACATCCTCGCCAGCATTTTCTGCTTTCTGTTTTTCCCTAATGGGTGGTCATATCTCATGGTAGTTTTGATTGACATTTTTCTTTTTTTTTTTTTTTTTTAAATTTTTTTTCAACGTTTTTTATTTATTTTTGGGACAGAGAGAGACAGAGCATGAACTGGGGAGGGGCAGAGAGAAAGGGAGACACAGAATCGGAAACAGGCTCCAGGCTCCGAGCCATCAGCCCAGAGCCTGACGCGGGGCTCGAACTCACGGACCGCGAGATCGTGACCTGGCTGAAGTCGGACGCTTAACCGACTGCGCCACCCAGGCGCCCCTGATTGACATTTTTCTAATGCTCAGTGATGTAGAGCATCTTTCCATGTGCTTATTGGCCACTCATATATCTTCAGAGAAATGTCAATTCAAGTCCTTTCCCCCTAGCTGTTTGTGGTTTTGGTTCTTGGATTTTAGGAGCTCTCTACATATTACAGATATGAATTCATCAGATATATGACTTATAAATATTTTCTCCCAGTCTCTAGAGAATCTTTTTACTCTGTTGATAGTGTCTTTTGATGCACAAAATTAAGCATTTTTCCTGAAGTCCAATTTGTCTATTCTTTCTCTTGTTACCCTGAGACTTTGTGTTCTGTCCAAGAAATCGTAGCCCAAATCAGTGTCGTGAAGATTCTCCATTTTGCCCGTACCTTGGTTTCCTCCCTTCCCCACCTCTTCCTTGACTCCCTCAAGCATCTTCATGATAAGTGTTTTTTAGGTCTTTGTCTAGTATGTTTGCTTTTAGGTCTATTTCAGGGTCAGTTTCTGTTGAGTATTCTTTCCCTTTGAATCGACTATACACTTTCCTATTTCTCTTTCTTTCTTTCTTTCCTTCTTCCTCTTTCTTTCTTTCTTTCTTTCTTCTTCTTCTTGAACACTGGACATTTGAATCTAATAATGTGGTAACTCTGGAAATCTCCTTGATCACCAGGGTCTGCTGGTTTTTGTTACTGTTTTATTTATTTTATTTTTTTTTTATTATTATTGGACGCTGTCTCTGTGCCAAGGATCAGCCTCAGGTATAAATTTAATGTCTTCTCAGGTCTTTCCTGGGTCTTTCCCTGGACACACATGGTCACTTTCTAATTTTCTCTGTATATCAGTTGTTTTTCTGAATGTCCTTGTCTTAAGTGTTGGGATTATGAAAGGAGAAAAAGTGAAAAATCAAGGTGGGAGTAGGGAGAGCCTACCATTTAAATCTCCCAAAGTCACCTTAGCTGGAGGGGGCGGGGCTTGCAGCAATTGGCGGGGGAGGTGCCACTTCGCGGCTGCCTGCCTCTCTGTCTGCACTCTGATCAGAGAACACAGAGTCCCAGTGCTTGGAGGAAGGGTCCTTTTTGCCCACCCTGTCCCCCCAGGCTGTGTGAAGGCATATGTACTTCAGCCATTGGCTCCACACTGCTACTTCATGACTTAAAGTTTTTTTTTTTTAAGTTTATTTATTTATTTTGAGAGAGAGAGAGAATGAGGTAGGGGCAGAGAGAGGGGGGAGAGAGAATCCCAAGCAGGTTCCATGCTGTCTGCACAGAGCCTGATGCAGGGCTTGAACCCACAAACTGTGAGATCATGACCTGAGCTGAAATCAAGACTCAGGCACTTACCCGACTGAGCCACCCAGGTACCCCCATGACTTAAAGGTTTTTAAAATCATATGGGGTTTTACATATGGGATGTCCCCATTCATGGGAAGCACCCTCCATCACTGTCCTGGAGGCACCCAGCTTAGCCCAGATGGAGAAGGATGATGCCTGCCTGTTACACCCAGACATGGTCAGGGCACACCTGGGGGATATGGTGTTTAGACTGGAGGGTGACAGTGAGAGAACGTGGCCTTGTGTCAGGCTGTCTTGACTTTAAAACTGGGACTGCCACTTACTAGCTGTGTGACTATGATGTGTCACGTAACCTCTCCAAGCCTCAGTTTCCTTATTTGTAAACTGGGGAAGACACCAGTACCTGCTTCCTAGGGAAGCCCACGGCAAGTTGTGAAATCCACAAAAGCATTTATCAGAGAGCAGGAACTGTCAGCTCTTGTCTTCGTAATCCAGAAAAGGAACAGCATTCACACATCAAAAGTAGTAGTTTTGCAGAATTGTTAATGATATGCAAAATGCTCTTGAGAAGAGGTTAAGTGAAAGTTACACACAGACTACGCGTCAACCTTTGTTTAAAGATGCTTATACATTTGCCTAAGTAAAAGACTGAAGAGAAATACACTGAAATGAGGGATTATAGGTGATTTTAAACGATCTACTTTATATTTTTTTCTGTTTTCAAATTTTTCTCCAATGAGCACAGGATTACTTTTATAATCTTTAAAACGTGTTTTATGGAAACAAAAACACAATTCTTTTTTTTTATGTTTATTTATTTTTGACAGAGACAGAGACAGAGACAGAATGTGAGTGGGTTAGGGGCAGAGAGAGAGGGAGACACAGAAGCAGAAGCAGGCTCCAGGCTCTGAGCTGTCAGCACAGAGCCCGACGCGGGGCTCAAACTCACGAGCTGTGAGATCATGACCTGAGCCGAAGTCGGACACTCAACCGACCGAGCCACCCAGGCGCCCCTAAAAAACACAATTCTTATAGACCCTGCCCATTGACCCACGGTCCTTGGCTCTGGCCAACAGGTGTCTTCCCAGAGTTTTGCAGACTGGCACCGGGGACAGAATCCTAGACTGGGCCCGCAGCACCCTTGGGGGGCTTCGACCCTTGCATGTGGAGAGCTCCCTCCAGATGAGGGTGACCACAGAGGGCTCAGGCACGAGGCTGGGGCCTCCACCTCTGGTGGCACTCCAGTCCTGGGTCCAGGGGCACTTGAAGTTGGAACAGATCTGTCACTCTCCACCGTCTGGTCCTTTAGCCTGCCTTCACTGGAGCGACGGCCAAACGGCTTCTCAAAGCAGTCTCTCTTTTCTTAACCTTGTTCAGGCTGGGTTTATCACTTGCAGCCAAAAAGGTCCAGAGTAATGCCAAATGACAGCAAGCGGAGGCAAAGAGGAGATGCCGAGGAGAAGGTGGCATGTGCGAGACCATGTGGAAGATGTGTCCCCTGGAGCACCAGGGCCTTGGCCAAAGCTCACTGTCCCCGCTGTCTCTCTCTGTCCCTCTTGCCACTGTCTCTGTCTCTCTTTCCCGTTTTCTCAGCCCCAGTATCTGAATTTGACCCCTCCTTTCATGGTCCATTTTCCACCCACCTCTTCCTCAGCCCAAGCCTCCAGCGAGCTGTCTCCTGGGTCCTCCCACCTGCCCCAGCCTACCTGCCACCCTCCTTTCTCGAGCTTTCTCCCATCCAGGGGTCAATGGCCCAGCCCCTTCTCCCCAAGATTCAACATCAGCCCCTCCCCCTCCCCAAATCTAAGCTGGAAGTCCCAACAGACTCTCCCTCTCCTTGCTTCTCTACATTCCATCAACACGCCCAGGTACCTTACCTCCTGGATTGTTCTGGAATCTGCCTCCCACCCCTGCTTTGATTTAGTCTCCAGTCATCTCTTGCTTGAATTATTTTCAGAGTTCTAAATAGTCTCTCTGACTCCACTTTTGTTCCCCCCAAGCCCACCTACCTGCGTGAGATTGTAGAATCCCATCATGCCTCTCTGCCCTGGGGGGGGGGCCCTGCTGAGGGCCCCATTGGCCCCTAGAAAATCCCAAGATCACTCTCTGGGCCTCTGGCCTTGGAAATCACACTGGTTGTTGTCGTTTCCTGCTCAGAGTATGATGTTTCTCTCCTCTGGGCCTTTGCTCAGGCTGTTACCCTCTGGGTCCTTCCTTCCCTGCCTGGCTCACTCTGCCTTATCAGTTACACTCAGACTCTCTGCCAGACCCTCCCTCACTGCCAGCTGCACCCCTGCCATATCCAAGTACCTGGGGAGGAAGATTCTCTGCATTTCCACCATGGTTTCCAGTCACGTCCTCAGAAATCAGTGCTTCCCACTAAGTCATGAGTACGTCAAGGGCCGGGGCCTCTGTAGTGTGGTTTGGAGCCAGGGACCCACAGTTCTCTGCAAATATCAAAGGAGCCCTCAGGGTCTGTGAAGGAAGGAAAGGTCACTGAGCACTGTCTGGCCGGGCTGCAGGGCATAGACGGGCAGGCTGTGAGTGCTGGTACCAGGGTTAATGCTCTGCGGGGGCTTTGCTGTCCTGAGTGGAAGGCTCTTCCTCCAGGCCAGGAGGACATTATCCTTAGGAGTAAAAGCTGTCTGGCCTCTGGAGAGGTCTCTAAACCCAGGACTCCCCTGTCCTGCCTGAGGGTCGGGAGCAGTTGAAGCAGCTCCCTCTGGCACAGAGAGGAGAGATCTTTTCTGTCGTCGAGCTGGAAACATCAGAGCACAGTGGAAATTCATCATCAATTAAGTGCATGCTCTGTTTCAGCCCTGGGAAGGGTACTCCTGGGGTGGGAAGGTGAGCCCTGAGCTTCAGTCTAGCAAGGCAGGTGGGTGAGCAGGCAACAAAAATGGCACTGAGTGGAGGGCGGCTGGGCAGGCACGGGCTGCCCTCGGGGCACAGAAGAGCAGGCAGAGGCAGCAGGAGGCACAAAGGGCCCAAGGTTTTGGTTCCTCTGGAAACGGGGGATAATGATACCTACCTGCGCTAGTCAGCTATTATCATAGTAATGCTGTGTAACAAATAGTCCTCACACTCGGTGACTGATAACAGAACCAGTCTTTATTCTCAAACTCGAGGGTCTCAGATGACTGTAGCTCAGCTGATCCAGGGTGGGTGTGGACGGACTGCTAAGCTTTGGGCTGTGGGGGTGCCTGGGTTTGGACCGAGTTCAGATGTGATCCACCTGTCTGTTCTGGGGCACAGGGCGAAAGCTTTCCGGGGAAGCTTTTCTTACCCCGGGGTTCTGGAGAGCAAGCAAGGAGCCAAACCATGCCACCATATTTAATGTTTCTGTTTCTGTTCTGTCCACGAGCATTCCATTGGCCAAAGCAAGTCATGGGGTCAAGTTCAGCTTCAGTGGAGTGGGGAAGTGCATCCTGAAGGAATGTGAATGTTTGCTGAATAATTAAACACCCAGCTGTTGCCACTGCCTCAGAGAGTTGCTGTGGGATGAGATGTGGTGCCACTTGCCTGAGCACAGGGTAGTGAGTGCTTATTAGGTGTTAACCATTATCGAGGGGATGTAAGGACAGGCCATATCCTGAATGTCTTGATAAATCATGTTAAAGATTTTCATGTTTGAATTTTCTCCCTGAGGACAGTGGGGAGCTATTGAGACTTTCGTCAGGAGGGTGACATAGTTTGATTCGGATTTTATTTATTTTTCAATATATGAAATTTATTGTCAAATTGGTTTCCATACAACACCCAGCGCTCATCCCAAAAGGTGCCCTCCTCAATACCCATCACCCACCCTCCCCTCACTCCCACCCCCCATCAACCCTCAATTGATTCGGATTTTAGAGTGATCCCTCTGGAAGCACAGTGGAGGATGGTCTGGACGAAGTGAGGCAAGGGCACACCTCATGCCGGGGATGATGAACAGGAAGTCATCACGGGAAAGGAAAGGTGCCATGAATTCCTGAAATGTCAAAAAGTGGTCTGTGGGATAAAGAAAGAGATGGAGTGTGGAGGGGAGGGAAGTGCTCAGGGAGGCTTCCTGGTTCTTGGCTTGGGTGACAGGGACGTGATAATGAGATCCTCCAGCTAGGAACGCAAGGAGCAGGTGGATGGGGAGTGGGGGGCGGGAGGGATGAGCTGGCTTGGACGTGTTGGATGTGAGATTCTTGCAGACATGCAGATAGACGTGCAGATCCTGGAGTTTAGGAGGAGAATTCGGACACGGGGCATATGCATTTGGGAGTCATGTCAACTACACTAGGCAGCGAGGGAGTCCTCAGTCATCCCAGTTTCCAGGGGTTGGAAAATATGCTGTGTGGGTATAAAGGAATTTTCACTGGCATACAATAACATGTGGCCGACATTGCTAGTTCCTTTCAGCTCTCCATTCTCACGTTCTTCTTCCAAACTGAACCCTGAAATTATTTGGAGGTAGCAAGGCTCAGGTAAAAAACTGCAGTCACCGGCCTCCCTATCTAGCCAATAAGTTACAAGTAGAAGTAACGTCTCTGAATTCTGGGAAAGTTCCTTAGAACATAAGGCCATGCCTTTCTCTTCCTTTCTCTATCCTACAGCCTGGTAGTCAGATGCGATGGCTGGAGCTCTAGCAGCCACTTTGGACTAGGAAGCCAAGAGCCGAATCCTGGGCGGCTGTAGTGAAGAGAAAAGAGTCTGCATTTCCAACACCTTCCTGGAGATTCTATACCAGCCCTGGACTGCTTTTTTACCCGGAAACAAAGAAAACCTCTCTTGTCAAGCCACTGGTATTTTTTTTTTTTCTGTTAAATTCAGCTGATCTTAGTCCTAATGAAAACATTACGATTCTGCGGTATTTGGTCAAGCTATAGCCTTGCACCTGCAGGCATTTCCAGTCGGCTGCGTTAATCTCTGCGGGCTGGACAGTGAAACTCAAACGCCGTGGGTTTGCACGGGGAAGGTGTGCTGCGCCACCTGGTGGACACCTATCAGATGGCATTTCTTTGGACAAAAGCGCCCCGCAGAGCTGGGAACTGGGATGCTTTCTTTCCTTGGGCTGTCCTGCTTCTGCCAGCAGCGATCTGCACCCCAACTTGCTACTTTGATCCCAGTCCCAAGCCATCTTTTAGCCGGCGACGAAGTGAGGGCTCCAGAGTCCTAGATGTCAGTGGACCTCTGAGAAGTCCAGGAACTCCTGACTGCCCTGAGTCTGTCCGGTCAGGTGTGCTCCCAGAACCAGCTGGGGCTGTTTCTAGCTATCCCTGCTGGCAGTGCTCCCCACCCCACCAGGTTGAGGACTTCTGTACTAAATAAAGGGTTCCATGTGACCTCTTCTTCTGCAGACTCTGGTCTCAGAGCAATAGTTAAAGCAGGAGACGAGGTGGGGGGCGATGAGTCACTGCCTCACTGAGCAGGAAATGAACACCAAGGGAGCCTAACCTGGCGGCAGGGCTGGAACAAATGGATTTGTGGCCTTTTGAGCCACTGGCGAAGGAGGCTCCTGTGGGCGAGCTTATTAACGCTTCCTTCCGCTGACCGCCGGTGCAAACCCGAAATGGCCAGCACTGTCGAAAGTCGAGTTCAAACCTGCAAAAAACGAGTCTTGGAGTTTCAGAAATTCCAGGGATTTGGTGGCACCTGGGCACAGGGCACCTAGGGTTACTCCCCGGGACGGTGTGCGACCCGGCATCTGCCTTCTTTCTCTGGGCTCCGTTCGGTACACAGGGAGGCAGAACACCTTCCAGCCCTGACATGGTGCTGCCACAGGGGCCTTTGTGATGGATGTGGCCTTAGGTCACTAAGCAGAGGTAGCGGAGGCTTTGGGGGGAGCACGAAGAAGAGCGGGAAGATGGTTTCTCCAGCTTTTACCCCAGAGCAGAGGTGGACTGCCTGCCGCTTTGGTGGCGTGTGTGTGGGGAGGTGGGTGCTGCGTGGGCAGTGGTGGGATTCATCACACTGAGGCACAGCCTTGGTTTTCCCTGGTGGGGAGGGGAGGAGAGGAGAGGGCAGACAAAGCAGCCCAGGGTTAAGGGCAGCGGGGCGGTGGATGTTAAGAAGATTGAGCTGGCCGGGGCTCCTGGGTGGCTCAGTCCGTTAAGCTTCTGACTTTGGCTCAGGTCATCATCTCGCGGAGTGCGGTTCATGAGTTCGACCCCCACGTTGGGCCAGCTGCTGTCAGCCTGTCAGCGCAAAGCCCGCTTTGGATCCTCTGTCCTTCTCCCTCTGCCCTTCCCCTGCTTGCACTCTCTCAGTGCAACATTTAAAAAAAAAAAAAGAAGATTGAGCAGGAAGAAGAAACAAGATCAGGGTGGGGGGGATGCAGGAAACACACCCCCAGTCCAGAAGCTGTGTACCTCAGGACTGGGAGGAAGGAGCTTGGAATCAGCCTGGCATCGCGGGTCTCCCAGGTTGTGGGACTTGAGCAGATTCGTGGGTGTGGATTGGCAGAGCTGGGGCCAGGCCAGGCCCTGCACCTGCCCCTGGGCCGCTGGGGTTAGAGTCCTACTTCCTGTGATTAGGACCTAGAAACCAGGAAGCCCCTGCCACCTAACTCTTTATCCTTTTTATTCTTAAAAAGACAACGAGAAAATTCTTTTTTTTTTAAATGTTTTTACTTATTTTTGACAGAGAGAGAGAGACAGAGCATGAGTGGGGGAGGGGCAGAGAGAGAGGGAGACACAGAATCTGAAGCAGGCTCCGGGCTCCGAGCTATCAGCACAGAACCTGAGGTGGGGCTTGAACTCACGAACTGCGAGATCACGACCTGAGCCGAAGTTGGACGCTTAATCGACTGAGCCACCCAGAAGCCCCAATAAATTTTACTTGAGAGAGAGAGAGAGAGAGAGAGAGAGCATGAATGGGGCAGAAGGGCAGAAGGAGAGAGAAAATCCCAAGCAGGCTCCGATGTGGGGCTCAATCCCATGACCCTGGGACAAAATCAAGAGTTGGACGCTCAACTGACAGATCCACCCAGGTGGCCCAGGAATTATTATTATTACTATTTTTTAATGTTTATTTTTGAGAGAGACAGAGACAGAATGCGAGTGGGTTAGGGGCAGAGAGAGAGGGAGACACAGAATCCAAAGCAGGCTCCAGGCTCTGAGCCGTCAGCACAGAGCCTGACGTGGGGCTGGAACCCACGAACCGTGAGATCACGACCTGAGCGAAGTCGGATGCTCAACCGACTGAGCCACCCAGGCGCCCCAACAATGAAAAAATTCTTAAAGGAATCCTAGTACCTGCTGGCTCTGAGACCTTTCTTTCTATGTGACCTCCCCTCTCCCCACCCCCCAGCCTCCTCAAAGCTGAGGCTGCCTTCCCTGAAAGGCCTCTAAACGCAACAGGTTCTTGTTTCTCTAAATTGTCTGGCTTCCTTTTTGTTATGTAAAGCAACCAGATTCACTCCAAGCTTTCTGTATTTGCATCTCCACCTGGAGTGGAGCAAAACACAGCAGCATTCTGTTTTCCTCGGGAAGGAAATGTGCTGGGGCTGGAGGAGGGGGGAGGGAGTGTAAATCTGTTTTTCTCTCTTCTTTTCTCTTGGTGGGATCTTTGTACTCTTTTGCAAAGAAGGTTGGGGGCGGGCTGGGGGTGTCTCTTCCTACTCGGAACCCAGCCCTGTGTTTCTCCTTCTGCTGTTGCATATGGGGGTGCCTGCCAGCATTTCTTTCCAGGAAGCGCTGGGACTTTGGCCCTGTTTTGGGGGGGTGGGGGGTGGGATGCATAGAACCAATCCTGTTCCATTTTCCCAGAGTCTGAGCCTCTGGCAAGTATGGGTGGATGGAGGCGTGTGTAACTAGGGTCCCCCTCCTGGGTACATCTGCCACCCGTCCCCCACCCCCTAACCAAACACACAGAGATGTCTGGGCAGCTCTGAGAGTTTCCCTGTCGCCAACCCTATATTCTGGGTCTGTGAGCTGCTGAGGCCTTGGGCCAGCCTGCGCACACAGGAGGCAAATTATGGGATGTGCTCATGATCTGGGTGGAACAGTCTGCTTACACCAAAGGGTGTGGTCAGGGCTCCTCCTCGGGGAGATTAACCCCAAGGACCACTGAGTGGACCTGTCTTTGGGTCCAGATGACCCTGGCACTATCTGACCACCACTGGTCCTGTTTCCTAGGGGCCAGTGTGGCTCTGAGCCAATTTACTGAACAATCGGAGCTGGATGGGGTGCAAGGTGGGAACAGAGGGTCCCCCTCTTCGTTTGCTGCCTTTCAACTTGTTCTGTTCCCAAGACCCTTCCTAGGTCCCTCTCTTCTGTTCTGTCTCTCTGGGGACAGGTCCTGCGGCTGTGGCTCCTAAGCTAGAAGTTCCACCAGCGGGAGGGCCTGGTGGGAGGCTGACTGGGGAGGGGGGCGGTGTCTTTGCCCTCCTCTCTCTCCAGCAGGGACAGACAGGCCTGCAGAGGTCCATCTTCCCCTGTTGAGCCTGGCCACTGGGTCTGGCAACACCTTTTCCTTTCGCTGTCCCTGGTCCTGGACTGGAAGTATCTTATCTGCTATTGCCCGGTGCCTGCCTTCTTCTTAGTTCCTCCAGCCCCCTGAACTAGGGGGTCTCTGTGCTAGTTTCTGCTTCCTGTATCCGGCTGGTTCGTTTATCCTGGCCCTAATGACACTGGCAGCAAATCTTACAATCGCTTTCTGATTACGTTCGGATATTAAACAGCCCCATCAGGTTAATTTAAAAGTCCCTTCTGTCATCCACTCCAAGGTTTTCCTCTCCTCCCAGGCCCAAGGTCCTGGCCTGGAGATAAGTTGGGTTGGCTTCCCCTCCCTGCCTGCTCTCTGCACAGGCTCCTGGAGGCCAGGCTGGGGTGGGAGAGGGATTGAGGAAACATTGTTCTGCTGATGTGGCCTGTTCAGGCTGTGCTTGGGCTCTGGATGGCAGCTGGCAGATGGCAGATAAGTGAGGCCCATTAGGTTGAGGACAAGGTGGAGAGCAGGGAGCTGTATGGGGGCCCTTTCCTGCTGGGTCAGGGACATATATGCAGAGAGCAGGGAACTCATGGTTGGAGCTTTGGGGTCGTATGATGCTCAAAGATGTCGAGGAAGTACATGAAATTTTAGGTCTTACATTAAAAATACACAGAAGTCCTAGGGGCGCCTGGGTGGCTCAGTCGGTTGAGCACCTGACTTCAGCTCAGGTCATGATCTTGTGGTTTGTGGGTTCGGGCCCCGCGTGGGGCTTTGTGCTGACAGCTCGGAGCCCAGAGCCTGCTTCGGATTCTGTGTCTCCCTCTCTCTCTGCCCCTTCCCTGTTCACGTTCTGCCCCTCTCTGTCAAAAATAAATAAATGTTAAAAATTTTTTAAAAAAATAAGTGGAAGTTCTATATGCTTAATACTATCAGCTTTGGGCTTTACAGAAGATCCATAGACACTGAAAACCCATTCTCTTGGGACTTTTCCAGGCCTTGTTCTCATCCTTTGGGGTTTGTTTTTTTAAGTTTTTTTAAAAAATTAATTTATTTATTTTGAGAGAGAGAGATACAGATTGTGAGTGGGGGAGAGGCAGAGAGAGAGGGAGACATAGAACCTGAAGTAGGCTCCAGGCTCTGAGCTGTCAGGGCAGAGCCCAACTCGGGGCTCAAACTCCCGGACCGTGAGGTCATGATCTGAGCCTAAGTCGGAGGCTTAAACAACTGAGCCACCCAGGCTCACCACCCCCCACCCCCCAATTTTAAAAATGGCTGAGAAAAACTTTGTTGATTTTAAATATTGTATCAGTTGTTATAAAAGTGCTTTGTTCAAATCCTATAATGTTTGGACTCTTCCACCTTTTTACTGCCACACAAATAAAAGCTTCCCGGGTTCCTGGAATATTAAGCACAACGAACGTTTGTTTGCTTAATTAACATCCCTTGGGCACCAGGGAACCCAGACTAATGTTGCCCGGACCACAGCCACGCCTTCCCACCAGATTCCCTGGGTAGGAACAGGCAACCAGAACAATATGGCGAAGGAAAGCAAGGTCACACTAATGGTCAGCTAGGGCTGGGTCCCCCAGCCTAGTGGACGAGACCACGCAGCTTCTCTTTAGGGGAGACTACAGTAGATAAGGGAAGCGGGGGAGCTTTTCTCTAGCCCCTCCAAAGCCCAAACTCCAGTCTCAGATCTTCCTACCAGTGAGGTGCGGGGCAAGGAGAAAATGATGGCTACCCCTCCCCCCACAATTGGACGGACGATGAAGAACAGGAATGGGATGGGTTGGCCAACTCCCAGATCTTCATTCAGGGGTGTGATAGGGAAGAGAGAACTGCATCTGTGGGCTGATTATATTCCCCATGTCTTCTCTTTGGGATTGGAGGAGAAAGTCTGGGGAGAGGTAGGGACCCAGGAAGAAGCAGGCTGCTTTCTCCATCAGTTCCATCAATGAGCAATGGGAGTCCCTTCCGTTCCCCTCCCTTTCCCTTTTAAAATTTGGATTTTATTTATTTATTTATTTATTTTTCATGTTTTATTTATTTTTAAGAGAGAGACAGAACATGAGCAGGGGTGGGGCCAAGAGAGAGGGAGACACAGAATCCGAAGTAGGCTCCAGGCTCCGAGCTGTCAGCACATAGCCTGACGCGGGGCTTGAACTCACGAACCGCGAGATCATGTTTTTATTTTTTAATCCTGAGAATATAGTACCCATTCGAAACCATTAAAATCCAAATTTTAGGGGCGCCTGGGTGGCTCAGTTGGTGAAGCATCCGACTTTGGCTCAGGTCATAATCTCGCGGGTTGTGGATTCAAGCCCCACGTCGGGCTCTGTGCTGACAGCTCACAGCCTGGAGTGTGCTTCAGATTCTGTCTCCTTCTCTCTCTCTGCCCCTTCCCCACTTGCACCCTGTCTCTCTGTCTCTGTCTCTGTCTCTCTCAAAAATAAATAAACATTGAAAACAACAACAAGAAGTCAGCACTGGAGAGAAGGCACCCTGGCAGTGGCTGTGTGGGTGATTATTGCTCTCCCTAGGGTGGGCAGGGCCTGGAGGAACCCAGAAACTGACCTGCCCCTCCATTGCCCCGCCCTCCCTGTCCTTCCCTCTGCTCCACCCTTCCACCCCCCTCCCTCTTCCTCTGAGTGAGGATATATCCAGAAATCAGGTCTGCAACCCAGAGCAGGGCCCTCCCCCTGCCCACGCTGGCTCCCTGATCTTGGACTTCAGCCTCCAGAACTGCGAGCCATAAACTTCTGCTGTTTATAAGGCACCCAGCCTGTGGTATTTTGTTACACACTAATTGTGTGTGACAGGCAACCAATTTCATTAGTATCTTCCTGCCTGTCTTTCTAGGGCATATATAGACCCCGAAGACCTTTCCCCACCAGTGCAGAGAATGTCCTCGCCCATACAATTTCGTTCACAATCACCTGGAATTGCGTTGTGTGGATGCAGCATTGTTTATTCAGACCTGCAGGATCTCACTAGTAGATGGATATTTGGGTTGCTTCCAGACTTGGCTATCAGGGACGCTACCGTAGTGAATCACACATGCTCATGTTTTCCCCGTGTTGGTAGGTAGATCTCTGCGTTAAAGCCCTAGGAGTTGGATCAGTGTGTCACGGGGTAAAGGTGCTTTCTGTAGCGTCTCCCTTGGCTGAATCACTTTGCATGCCCATCAGCGACATCCCAGAGGCCCCGGCAGACTCCCAAGACGCAGCTGTTGGTCTATTTTTTAAAGCCAATCTGCTAGGTAAATCTAGTATTTCGGTGAGTGTCATTTGCCCTAGTAATAGAGGTCTTTTCTGGGGTGGAGTGGACCAAGGTGAAGGGAGGTCAAGGCCACTTGCTTTCTCATCTGAGTGTATCTCACATGCATGACCTACTGCGTGGCCTCGCCCCCTGTGCCTCCCGCAAGAAGCAGCACAAGGAGCGGAGCCTGAGGGGTTTGTTGCCTGTCCCTGGGGGGCACTTGGGCTTCTAGGTGGGGTTAGCTGGGGGTCCTTCACACAGGTCTGTAAGTCCCATTATAACTAAAAGGGTCAGGCATTAAGCAGTCCCCCTCCTCCTCAGGGATCCAGCGCTGGACGTAGTTGGGGCCACCGTCCCGAGGCCACACGATCACAGGGTCTCTGGACGCCAGGGATGGGTCCTCATCGAAGAAGTTGAAAGGCCGGAGCAGGAAGCCCACGGAGTTCCCCGGTGTGGCAGTGTTAGGGATGTCCTCTGAGTGGGGGATGTGCAGGAAGCCCACTGTGACCCAGGCCACCAAGTCCTGTGGGAAAGAGGGGTGGGCAGGGCAGGGGAGGCTCAGAGAGGAGAGGGGTGGGCAGCCCCCTCAGACCCCATTAAAAAACATTTTTTTTACATTTATTTATTTTTGAGAAATAGAGTGAGACAAAGTGTGAGTGGGGGAGGGTCAGAGAGAGGAGACACAGAATCTGAAGCAGGCTCCAGGCTCTGAGCTGCCAGCACAGAGCCTGATGCAGAGCTTGAACCCACGAGCTGTGAGATCATGACCTGAACCGAAGTCAGAAGCTCAACCGACTGAGCCACCCAGGCGCCTCCCTCAGACCCCATTTTTAAGGGGGCAGACCACTGAGCTTGCCCGCCACACGGCAAGCGGCTGCCGTCCATCTTGGAACCGGGCACAGATCTGGTCTCGGGCTAGGGCTTGGGGAAGGTGGGGCCAGTACCTCATTTTCGATGTTCTCATTGTTTTTAAGAAACTCCTCAAAGACCACAGGTGGGTCCCAGGGGTCATTCTGGTTATAGATGCTGCTGCTGCACACTTCTGATTCCCGGTACTTGGTCACAGCCAGGGGGTACCTGCCCAGAAGAGACACCAGGTGGCTTTGGGGGCCAGGGAAACTCCCAGCCCTTCCGAACGATGGCGGAAAGTTACTGCCTTCCCCCAAATGTGAGATCATCTCTGGGGCGTCAGCCAGACTGACCGACTGTCAACCGAGGCTCTGGTGCTTGGCAGGGCCCTCCACCCCTCCCCCCTCCCCAAACACAGAGCCCCAGACACACACGTGCTCGCAGGTCCAGAGACACCACCAAGGGGACTCAGAATCTCGTAGATAGAAGCATGGATGCACACAGACATTTGAACACTGAGAGGAGCCTGGGGCCCTTCTCTGCCTCCTAAGCCTCCCTTACCTGGCCCAGGTGATAGCCTGCTCCTCCTGCCAACCTAGGGGCAGCACCTGGTCGGCCATGGAGTGGATCTGAAGTCGGTAGCTGCGCTTATGGCCCCAGCGGTTCTCCCTGGGACTGGCAAAGAGCAGGTACTTGGGCAGAGGCTGTCTGAAGCGAAAGGCCGCCTGGCGCTCCCGGTGGTAACTTGTCTGCTCCAGGGTCGGCTGCACCAGCTGGTGTCTGGGGCTCCAGGGATTGGTGATATTTTCTAGCTTCATCTGCAGGGTCTGGAAGCTATTTTTGGTGCCTACAGGTGTGCAGGAAGAAGGAGGATGAGAACCAAGCCCCCTGACCTGAAATATCCTCATTCTGTGCTTGGATCCCCATCCCAGACGCCCTCTGAGAGCAAACCACCAGGAGAGGAGCACAGAGGATCTCGGGGATGCACACCGAGCTTGCTGTAGGGGTAGGAGGAAGGGATTAAAACCAAGAAACCGTGGAGGAACGAGGAGGAGACTCCGAGTCAGGCCTGTTCTGATAGTGATTTGAGGTCAAGCCAAGTCTGTCATGATGCCCCTGCCATATTCTATGGGGACATCATCAATCCAGGAGACAAGGAGTATTGTGGATGACATCTTAGGGTGCTGGGCAGCGACATTTCCTATACTCCAAGGCAATGTCTCCACCGTAACCCTCTGCAAGTGCACTTTTCTGCCTAATCCATCCCCTTGCAGGGGGGCCAATGCAGCCCCCTTGCCGGGGAAGGGCAGGGTGTCACATTCACTGCTTTTCAGGGGCTCACAGATTTCTAGCACTGCAGTGTTCAGAGAAGCAGGCTGGGCAAAGGCTCCTGATTTTATGATGCGAGTGTTTGGTGGGAGGGTCTTTCCAGAGCCCAAGTCCTACCTGCCACATCCAGGTCGACGCGGTAATGCACTAAGTGAGTGTGCATGTTGCCAAGCAGGTGTGTGTGCAAACGGGTCCCATGGCGCAGCCCCTCCGGGGTATAGAAAGTGGCGTGGACGTAGCCGGTGGCATGCATCTTGGCCTCCATCACCCCGTTGGGGTAGAAGATGAAGTCCCAGATGTAGTCATAGTTGTAGACTGTTGACGTTGTTCGTAGCACCAGCACCTGGCCCTGCAGGCCTGCATAGAAGTTGAAGCCGCCGCTGAAGTTGGAATTAAAGTGTCGCCTGAGGGGCACTCCCGTGGGCATCTCAAAGACACAGAGGGCTCGGGGGTAGCGCACGGGGTCATCGGCATCGTAGTAGTGGAGGGCATCTAGGAAGGTGGCTGTGTCCGGGCAGTCGATGCCAGGGGCTAACTCATGAGTGACGCTGCCCAGGCCCCAGCCCACGTCGATGTACTTGGTCTGCATGCCCGCAGGCGTCTGTCCTCCATACAGCGCCACCGCCTCCTGCACGCTCACCTCGTAGGCTACACGCTCGCACCCGAAGTGCACGTTCAGGACCTGTAGCCCCGAGGAGGAACGCAGCCTGAAGGAGAAGCTCCAGCCGCCGTAGAGCACGGTGTTGCCCTCCAGCCGGTAGCGGGGACCTTGGGGCTGGACCAGGCGGGGGCCAGTCACATTGATGGGGGTGGGGAAGTCCCCACGTGGCTTGTAGGAGGAGAAGAGGGGTGGTTCCTCTGTGCTCTTTTCACTCTTGCCCTTGGGCGATGGGTCCTCCAGAACCACCACGTCTACCTCTCCGTCCTCGTACTTCCGCGCCAGCTCTTCCGGGCTCCGGTAGAACTTCCCATTGTACCAGACCCGCTCCACCGTCCAGTTTTGGGCGTTGGTGCTTCTGTGATCCAGGAGGAGCTCCAGCCCAGTAGGGTGCAAGAAGTAGCCTTCTACAAAGAGCTGTAAGATAAACCAAGAGCGGCGCTCGCCGGAGGCCAAGCCCCGAGGCGCCACGTCTGTGAAAGTCAGGCATCGGGAGTGACAATCTTGGTAGGAGAAGCCTGTGGTATCGAGGAAAAACTGGTGCAGGGGCTTCGTGGCCTCTTTCAGGGCGTGGCCCAGGAGGGCATACTCCGCCGAGGAGATGGGCCTGGAGGCCCAGGTGGCCTGGTGCCCAGGCTTGGGGGGCAGCTCTCTCATGTAGTAGGGCCATGGCAGGGGCCCCACAGCGAACTCGGTGATGTTGGGGTGCTCCTGGGCTCCGAAGAAGATGATGGCACGTGCCTCCCGCGCGGGAGGCCTTCCACCTTTATCCAGAAATTTCAGTACGTGTTGCTTCTTGGGCAGCAGCATCTCAATGAGGAACACGGAATTCTTGGCCATGGTCGGTGTTCGGGAAGGCTCCAGCCTCAGCTCCTTATGGGACCAGAGGAAGTTGTGCACGGCCTTCAGCTCTTGGGCACTCAGGTCCTCGAACACCCTGGCCTTGTGGTGCAGGGTCCGTGGGGTGCACTTGGTTGCGGCCACTGTCTGCAGCGCCAGGATGGTGGCAATGGCCCAGCCAAGGGCCAGGGTCTCTTGCTGCATGGCTCTGGAATGGAGTAGCAGAGATGAACTTAGTTGTTTTATGGGAGGAAGTGAGTTTCCACGAGCCCTGCACAGCGATGTCCCTTGGCTGGGTGGTTTTCCTGCAGCCTCAGCCCCCTCCCTCACCCATTCCAGTGGGAGCCAGGCCTCCATGGCAGCGGGGGCCCCAATGCTGCTCAGGTCTTTGCTTCCCATCAATTGTAATTCTGCCCTCTCCTTGCTCATCTGCAGGCCTCTGTGAGTCCTGTGCATTTTCTTACCTAATGAACTCATTTAGCCCTTTTCTGTGTATTTGCTCAGCAGGGCAGAACTTTGGGTTCTTACCTCTCCACCTTGAGTGCTACTTCTGTCATTAGGTATTGACAGCAAAACTACATTTCTGATACAATATGATATTTTTCATGTAGATACATTTTGAAATTTAGTGTAGAATTTCAAAGAGTCAGCCCCAGGGTCAGGTGTTACCACTAGGACCAGCTGTGTGACCTTGGGCAAGCAGCTCAGGGTCTCTGGACCTCCACTTTTTCAACTACACAATGGAAATAATGACTGCGACAGCTACCTCTAGAACTGGTGCAAGAAATAAATTGGACAATAAAGATAACGTGTTTAGAATTATGCCTGCCTTCTAGGAAGCACCCAAGAAATGCTAGCTACTCTTCTTTTTAATTTTTTTTAAGTTTATTTATTCATTTTGAGAGAGAAAGAGAGAGCGCGCGCATGAATCAGGGAGGGACAGAGAGAGAGAGAGAGAGAGAGAGAAAATCCCAAGCAGGCTCTGCACTGACAGCCTGATGCGGGGCTCGAACTCAAGAACCATGAGATCATGACCTGAGCCAAAGTCAAGAGTCGGACGCTAAACTGACTGAGCCACCCAGGCGCCCCTACTCTTCTTTTTAAAGTCAACTACAAAGATACGGTCTGTGATACCAACATATGTAAAAATGGAGGCAATGTAAAGTCATTCGACTGTGATTAGGCTGTGGACCTGAGGCTCTGAGGGTGTGGACGGGGTGGCCAGCCCTGATCCAGAATGTTTTGACATTTCTGGTGGAGCCCTCAGCTTGCAACTGCTAGCCATGTGGGGCCATCCCAAGTGGCATTCAGGGAGATGCCTCTCCCCCTTCCATTTTGGGGGACTGTGTCAGGCTCTTCACGTCATTTTCCCACCCCCAGGGCTGCCACCAGAGCCCCCTCTGGGTTTCTCATCTTCTCCCCTGGCCCTGGTGGGAGGGCCCTAGGGACTCACAGGAGACTTCAGGACTGCTGGGTGAATCCAGAGCCAGCAAAAGGACATGGGGTGAGCGTGTGATCTGCTATTAAATTTGCCAAGGCTCACCCCCCCGCCCCTTTTCTTTTTTTTTTTTAGTAGATTTTACTTTTTAGAGCAGTTCTGGGATCACAGCAAAATTGAGCACAAGATACAGAGATTTTCCGGGTACCTCTGACCCCTACTCATATGCAGCTTCCCAATGAACAATGTTCTTCTCTAAAGTGGGCCATTTGCTATCATCTATGAACTCACACGGACACACCAAGGTCACCCAAAGTCCACAGTCGACATTAGGGGTCACCCTTGCTGTTGTACATTCTATGGGGTTTGGCAAATGTGCCATGACATGCATCCATCATTATAGTATTGTACAGAGCAGTTTTTCTGGCCTAAAAATCCTCTGTGCTCCATCCGTTCATCCCTCCCTTCCCTCAAACCTGTGGCCACCACTGACCCTTTTATTGTCTCTATAGTTTTGCCTTCTCTGGGATGTCACGCAGCTGGAACCCTACACTGCACAGCTTTTCCAGATCAGCTTCTTCCACTTAGTGATAAGCATTTAAGTTCCTCCATATGTCTCTTCTCGGTCAGGCCCCCCCCCCTTTTTTTTTTTTTTTTTTAATAATCTCTTAGGTCCAGATTTCTTTCTGCTTTGCTAAGGAGGGAGATGTGGAGGAGATCCATGGTCCTTTCAACCTGAACTTGGCTGTTCTTTTAGCTTTTACCTTTCCTGGTACAATCTTCTACTCTGACATCCAAGCGGGCAGCCGGTGAGGTGGACAATGGCAATGAAGCCCCAGGAGGAAGGAGAATTGGTAGCCAGGGAGAGCCCAGGCCGGGAAACGTGAGGCATGCCCTTCTTCCCCACTTCTCATCCCCAGCACCCTGAGAACAGCATCCATGCCCTCTCTGTGCCTTTCCTATCTCACCCCTGGGCGGTTTATGTTGCATACGAGTGTGCTACACCCTGGAGTCATTTCCTCTGGGTTCTTGCCCCTTGTATTCTGGCTCACCCACCCCTTGTGTCTGTGTTTCTCCTGCCCCTTCCCTCCACACCTTTCTCCCCTTGCTTCCATCCCCACCAGTCACCCCTTCACCCCTTCCCCTGCATCCCCCATCAGAACGCACCTGTGTGTTCCCCTGTGGGCTTGCCTCCGCTACCAGCCTTTGCCTCTGACTCCTTGAGCTTTATGGCTCCATGGACCCCGCCCTGGAGGGAGGGACAGGGCGAGGCATGGGCTGACCAAAGTGAGGAACCGCAGCTCAGGGGTTCCACAGTTGGCATAAAGCAGCGTGAGGACGTGCACGGGGCTCTGGCTGCTGCAGCCAGGAAAGGTCTTGTTATACCTTCAAGGACCCACGTCTGGAAACTCCTCAGTCCTTCACCACTGTAGTGACCAGGGTCCACTTCTGTTTTCCCAAACAGCATATGGTCCTAGATCTGTCTCCCTATCATTCCTCCTGCCGCAGGGGACCTTCCATGAGACTTGTGTGCTATCTTCTCCATTTTGAGCTGCGCGCACAATGCCGTCATCTGTTAAAGTATGTGGTGAGTTTCTGGGGGTGCCTAGGTGGCTCAGTCAGTTAAGCATCAGCTTTTGACTTTGGCTAGGGTCATGATCTCACGGTTTGTGAGTTTGAGCCCCACATCGAACTCTGTGCTAACTGCACGCAAAGCCTGCTTGGGGATTCTCTCTGCCCCCCACCTTCTGCCCCTTCCCCGCTCGTGGGCTCTGTTCTCTGTCAAAATAAATAAATAAACTTAAAAAATTAAAAAGTAGGTGGCGAGTTTCAGAGGTCAGAGATAAAGACCAGGGCAAGTTTACTAGTAAGTAAGCAGCCTCACTCGAAACAGTTACATGGACAAAGGCAGGGGCTGGTAGAGACAGACACCAACATCAACAACAGAGAATGTGACCCATATGTAGAATAGGGAACCAGAGATGGAATAGCTTGGGAGGGAGAAGCCCCTAAGTTAGTCAGAAGGTCTTACTAGCCATCTCTATGGGGAAAGGAGGGAGGAGCTGGCTGGGGACAAGGTCAGTCAAGATGGCTGGGGAACCTGGGAGTGGGGAGGGGAGCAGCACTGTGTAGCTCAGGTTGATGGTAAGGGGAACGTGGGCAAAGGAGAGAGCTTCTGGTCAGAGGGAAAGAATAGAATCGGGAATAGTGTGCGGCTTGGAAGGAGAGGTCATTATTCCCCCCATCACTACGTCTTGACTTCCTGTTCTTTTGTTCTTATGTGGCTTTTGTATTTCTCATCATTATCTTCCTGTTACTTGTATTGCAAGTGATTTTGGTATTTATTGGCAGCTAGATCAGGAAGGAGAAAACAATTAGTCAACCTATTACTTGTTTGCAATTCCGGAAGGCCTTTGGTGTCTCTAAGGAAAGGGATTACCTTTAAAGTTTAAAATGATTGATGTGATGACATCTCTTACATCCTTTCTCCTTCATTGTCTGAAGGATTGAGGGTTGGTTAGTCTCCATTATGGGCTCACCAACACCATGGAGACTTGAGGATGTCCAAAAGAGACAAAGAGAGTTATAGGAACAACTTGACATTGAGAAGTGCAGTCTGTTTCCGTTCTACAAAGGACATCATAACCAGGATAATGGGGTGAAGACAGATCAGGAAAAGATACTTGTAAAGATTAGAACAGAGAGGGACCACACATAAAAGAATGAAGTTTGACCCTTAGCTCACACTATACACAAAAATTAACTCAAAATGGATCAAAGACGTCATGTAAAAGCCAAACTATAAAACGCTTAGAAGAAAACATAGGAATAAGTCTTCATTTTTTGAGTTCTTTTTAAAAAAAATTGTTTATTTTGAGAGAGAGCGAGAGCAAGCAGGGGTGGGGCAGAGGGAGAGGAAAAGAGAGAATCCCAAGTGGGCTCCACGCTCAATGTGGAGTCCCGAGTGGAGTTTGGTCACACGACTGTGAGATCATGATCTGAGCTGAAATCAAGAGTTGGACACTTAACTGACTGAGCCACCCAGGTACCCCAGAATAAATCTTCTTGACTTTGAGTTAGGAGGGATTCCTAGCCATGGCTCAAAAGCAGAAACAACCGAAGAAAAAACAGACAAACCAGACCTCACCAAAATCATAAACTTTTGTATTTCAAGGGACACCATCAAGAAAGTGAAGATAACCCAGAGAATATGAGAAAACGATTTGCAAATTATATATCTGATAAAGGACTTGCAACTCAATAAGAAAAAAGACAACTCAATGAAAAAAGTGGGCAAAGGATATGAATACATATTTCTCCAAAGAAGATACACAAATGACCAAAAAGCACTTGAAGAGATGCCCGTATCATTAACTATCAAGGAAATGCAAATCGAAATTATAATGAGTTATGACCTCACACCCACCAGGTTGGCTGGAGTCAAAAAGCCAGAAAACGAGTGTTGGTGAGGATGTGGAGAAATCAGAACGCTCATGCACTGCAGATGGGAATGTAAATGGAGCAGCCACTGTGGAAATTGTTGGCACTTCCTCCAACAGTTAAACACAGAGCAACCATCTAAATACCCAAGAGAAATGAAAACATATGTCCACACAGAAACTTATAACAGATGTTCATAGCACAGTTGCTCCTAGCAGCCAAAAGGTAGAAAAAACCCAAAGGTCTGTCACCTGATGAATGGAGAAACACTGGAATGGTATTTGGCATTAAAAAAGGGTGAAGTGGGGCGCCTGGGTGGTTCAGTCGGTTAAGCGTCTGACTTCAGCTCAGGTCACAATCTCGCAGTCCGTGAGTTCGAGCCCCGCGTCGGGCTCTGGGCTGATGGCTCGGAGCCTGGAGCCTGCTTCTGATTCTGTGTCTCCCTCCCTCTCTGCCTCTCCCCCATTCATGCTCTGTCTCTCTCTGTCTCAAAAAATAAATAAACGTAAAAAAAAGGGTGAAGTTAGGTCATGATCTCACGTTTCATGGGTTCGAGCCCCACATTGGGCTCTGTGCTGACAGTTCTGATCCTGGGGCCTGCTTTGGATTCTGTGTCTCTCTCTCTGCCCCTTCTTCACTCATGCTCTGTCTCTCTTTCTCTCAAAAATGAATAAAAACATTAAAAAAAAGAAAAAAGAGTGAAATACTGATACATGGTACAATATGGATGAATCTTAAAAAATATTATGCTAAATGAAAGAAGCCAGTTAAAGAAGACTACATAGTATGTTTCCACTTAAATGAAATGTCCAGAATAGGCTAATCTATAGAGGCAGAAAGTAGAATTCGTGGTTGCCGAGGGCTGGGGAGCGGGGTAGGAGTGATAGCTAATGGATATGGAGTTTCTTTGTGTGGGGATGACAACGTTCTAAACTTGATGGTGGTAAATGTTGCACATTTCTGTGAACATGCTAAAATCCATTGATTATTAACTTTACCGGTGGATTGTATGGTATGTGAATAGCTCAAGAAAGCTGCTTTTAAAACAAAGTGACAGGGACTATATCTAGGAGCTCCTACAAATAAGCCAGGAAGAGGAAGCAAGGGACCTCGGGGCAACTAACAGAAGAGGAAACCAAAATGGTCCAGGGACACGAGGAGATGTTCCCATGTGGTGGGGATTAGAACGATGTGATTATTCGACAACAAGATCTCATTTCATGCCTGTTGCTGGCAGAAATGAGAAAGTGAGGTGGTGGAGATGTGGTGAAACGGGTAGCTCGAGCAGAGGCTGTGGGGAGGCATGCGGATGATAGAGCCTTCGGGAGGGCCGGCCCAGTATGTGGGCACCTAGATAGTTGCACACCCTACGGGACTCAGGGATGCTACTTCTGGCCTACATGCCACAGATTCACCCACAGATCCACCAGGTAGGACTCAGACACACACTGTGGTGGAAATGGGAACTGGAGGCCATCTGGGTGTCCATCACGAGGACAGGGAGCCAGCAAGAGGCGGTCAGTGTGCACCGTGGGGCACCGTGCAGTTGGTGGAAGCAGCGGAGTGGTCCACACAGCCACTCACTGGGGTGGCTCTTAATGTAAGAGGAGGGGCACCTGGGTGGCTCAGTCTGTTAGGCTTCCGACTTCAGCTTAGGTCATGATCTCACGGTTCTGCTTATGGGTTTGAGCCCCGCATGGTCTCTCTCTCTCTCTCTCTCTCAAAAATAAATAAACATTAAAGAAAAAAGAACGTAGGAAGAAACAGGATGAATGATAGAGCACAATACCATTACATAAATTAAAACACGTGCAGACAGAGCAACTGACATATTTTCAAGAACAGATGCAAATAAAAGGATAGACGCTTCCCCAGGAAATGTTGCCTGGGGAAGGTGGAGTGGGGACACACACACACATGCACACACACACACACAAGCACGTGTATGCCCACATATATGCACACACACACATGTGCGTACAGACACATCCATGCACCCATATATATGCATATGTACATACATACACACATAAGAGAGACAGGGGAGACTTTGCATGGCCAGTGATGATTAGGTCTATGCACTGGGGTACATGCTTAATTCTGTAATGGATGTCTGTAAATACATAAAAGAAGGGTCTGAGAAGAAAGGCGAGTGGCTGCACGTTATCATCCTAGGATGGAGGGGACAGGGTGGAGAGGACAAGTAGAGAGGACAGGATAGAGAGGATAGGTAGAGGGGACAGGTAGAGAGGACAGGGTAGAGGGGACAGGTAGAGAGGACAGGGTGGAGAGGACAGGTAGAGGGGACATGGTAGAGAGGACAAGTAGAGAGGACAGGGTAGAGGGGACAGGTAGAGGGGACAGGTAGAGGGGACATGGTAGAGGGGACAGGTAGAGGGGACAGGGTAGAGAGGACAGGTAGAGAGGACAGGGTAGAGGGGACAGGGTAGAGGGGACAGGTAGAGAGGACAGGATAGAGAGGATAGGTAGAGGGGACAGGGTAGAGAGGACAGGTAAAAGGGACATGGTACAGGGGACAGGTAGAGGGGACAGGTAGAGAGGATAGTTAGAGGGGACAGGG
>NC_064816.1:156789232-156859497 GCF_023721935.1 Panthera uncia | reverse complement strand
AGAGGACAGGGTAGAGGGGACAGGGTAGAGGGGACAGGTAGAGAGGATAGTTAGAGGGGACAGGGTAGAGGGGACAGGGTGGAGAGGACAGGTAGAGAGGACAGGGTAGAGGGGACAGGGTAGAGGGGACAGGTAAAGGGGACAAGGTAGAGAGGACAGGTAGAGGGGACAGGGTAGAGAGGACAGGTAGAGGGGACAAGGTAGAGAGGACAGGTAGAGGGGACAGGTAAAGGGGACAAGGTACAGAGGACAGGTATAGGGGACAGGAAGCATCGCAGGCCTCCCACCTGGGGGATGAAGGACGAGGACAGGAGTACTTTTGTAGGCAGGCAGGGAGGTGGGACGTATAAGCCTGAATCTCCCTTTTCATGTAAAGGCCAACCCAAAGTGTACACGGAAAGGTAAATCACAGGACAGGTAGCACAGAATAAAAGTGACACGAGCCATGCCCGAGGGTGAGTTCTGCCGGAGTTTAGAAAGAGATGTCCCTTGGACTGCAAGACTCCCCCGGTCTAGGCTCCGGCCCCTTCACACCCCATTCCCAGGGCCGTGGCAGCCAAGCACGACTAACTGCGGGGCTTAAAACAACAGAACACTTTTTCCTTACAGTTTCGAAGCCTGAAAATCTGAGATGAAGGTGTTGGCAGGAACAGGCTCCCTCTGAAGGTCCTCGGGGAGGTCCCTCCTGGCCTCTTCTAGCTTCTAGGGTCACAGCCAACCCTTGGTGTCCCTTGCTTCCTTGGCTTGTAGACACATCACCCCATCTCTGCCCCCATTGTCACCTGGTGTTTTCTGTGGTTCTCTGTCTCTGGGTCCCTCCTCTTATAAAGACACCAGTTACTTAATTCAGGGCCTGCCCTACTTCATCTTCACTGATTACATCTGTAGTGACACTATTTCCAAATAAGGTCACAGTCTGAGGTCCCAGGAAGGATATGAAATTTGGGGGACATCATTCAATTCATCACAACCTCTTTACACGTCCCCCCTTTCAAATGCCAGTCCACGGCAGGCGAGTGAATTCTGAGCCCTGAGCTCAGGGCTGCTGACCCAAGGGCTCACAGATAAGAGCCTGAGTGGGGTCTTGGGGTGTATGAGGGACTGAGGAGGAGGAGGGTGCCCTGGGCAGGGGTCAGGGAGGAGCGGAGCCTTGGGGCTGAGATGTAGTGTGCTCCTGGGACCTTGAGCAGGGTGGGGGTTCTAGGTGGAATGGGGCACTGTGCCCAGGAAGGCAGAGGTGGAGATGTCCCAGATGGCGTGGACAGGGTGAAGACCACGTTGTGCACTCCTGTGGGGGTGGGAGAAGCCTGAGGGAATGCAGGGGAGACCATGCGGGACAGAGGTGTCTTTAGGAACGACCTCAAGGAACCGGAGACAAAACGAACACTTCTTGGGCAGAGTGCTGGGTGAAGCCACTGTTTTTGACTCAGGCGGGGGAGTTGAGGCATGAAGTTCTGGAATTCGGCCTCATTGCTTTGTGAGCAGCTCTTTTCCCTAGCTCATCATGCCCTGTGTTTGGCTCTCGTCCCTCCCCATTGTGGGTGACCTTGGTTTCTGAAATAAGTCTCTCTCTTCTTGGGGTTAATGATTGACAACTGTTACAGATAACACTTGGGCAAAGACTGAGTCCTTTAAGTTCTGGGCCACCTGCCTCTCTTAAAGGGGCAGAGCTGATGGCCTTGGGGATGACGTAGGGGGCAGCAGGCCTGTTCTGGCGGGGAGGGGCAGCGGAATATGTGAAGATGGGTCTAGTGTCTGGGGTTGGTAGGCCAGAGATCACAGCTCAGTTTTCCCATTGCTAAATCTTGACGCTGTTTCTAGAAAGTCACAGCACACCAGAGATAATTGGAGATAATCTAGAGAGTGGGAAAGAAAGAGCTTCACAGGGGCCTCCCCAGCTCCACTGGGGGTCCCAGGGCAGGGTGGGGGGCTGCAGGGGAGGGCAGCCGAATCCCTTGATTAGATCTCTGGGCTAATGAGGGACATCATAAGCTTTATCTCTGATTAGGGAAGGCTGGTTTGCAAAGGGAAAATTCCACCACCTTCCAAATGCAAGGTCATTGGTCATGAGGGACCCTGGTACTATTCATATTTTGAGTCTGACAATTCTGTGTGTGAATTCTGTCCTATGCACCATGGCACCTTTAGCCAGAATAGAGGCATCCTGCCCTCTATTCACTAGATGCCGGCCGCCCCCGCTCCCCGCCCCCACCCCCCCACCCCCCGCCCCGGTTGTGACAACCAGAAAAGTCTTGGGACATTGACTAGCAGAGGCCTGTTTGTTTTCTTGTATTTCGCCGTATTGCCCCATGCAGATACTGCGTTTTATACAAATGGAAGGTTTGGGGAAACCATTGCATTGGGCAAGTCTATGGGGGCCGTTTTTCCAACATTTGCTCACTTCGTGTCTCTGTGTCAGATTTTGGTCATTCTCACATTATTTCAAATGTTTTCATTATTATTGTATTTGCTATTGGTGATCGGTGTTCAGGGATCCTGGATGTGACTGCTGTAACTGTTACGGGGCATCTCAAACTACACCTGTATGAGAAGGTGGATTTAATGGCTACACATCACGGGTGGTCTGGCCGCTTCACCACCTGTCCCTTCTCCCATCCATCTCCCTCTGCTCAGGCCCCCCTAGTCCCTGAGATGCAACAATATGGAAATGAGGCCAATTAACCACCCACAGTGGCCCCTAAGTGTGTGAGTGAAAGGAAGGGTTATATGTCTCTCACTTTAAAATCAACAAAACTAAAAGGCAACTGAAGGAATGGGAAAAGATATTTGCAAATGACATATCCGACAAAGGGCTAGTATCCAAAATCTATAAAGAACTCACCAAACTCCACACCCGAAAAACAAATAATCCAGTGAAGAAATGGGCAGAAGACATGAATAGACACTTTTCTAAAGAAGACACCCAGATGGCCAACAGGCACATGAAAAATGTTCAATGTCGCTCCTCATCAGGGAAATACAGATCAAAACCACACTGAGATACCACCTCACGCCAGTCAGAGTGGCTAAAATGAACAAATCAGGAGACTATAGATGCTGGCGAGGATGTGGAGAAACGGGAACCGTCTTGCACTGTTGGTGGGAATGCAAACTGGTGCAGCCACTCTGCGATGGAACTGGAGAGTGTTATGCTAAGTGAAATAAGTCATAAGAGAAAGACAGATACGATATGTTTTCACTCTTATGTGGATCCTGAGAAACTTAACAGAAGACCATGGGGGAGGGGAATGGGGAAAAAAAGTTACAGAGAGGGAAGGAGGCCAACCATAAGAGACTCTTAAAAACTGAGAATAAACTGAGGGTTGATGGGGGGTAGGAGGGAGGGGAAGGTGGGTGATGGGCATTGAGGAGGGCACCTGTTGGGGTGAGCACTGGGTGTTGTATGGAAACCAATTTGACAATAAATTTCATATTAAAAAAAATTCTTATTCAATTAGGGGGAAAAAAAAACTAGACGTGACTGAGCTCAGTGTGGAAGGCATTTTGAAAACCAAGGTGGGTCAGAAGCTAGGTCTTGGGCATCAGTGAGCCAAGTTGTGAAAGTGGAAGGAAATGCTGAGGAAGGAAATGAAAAGCGCTCCTCCGGGAACACATGGGTGGTAAGAAGGCAACAAGGCCTCCTGCTCGTGTGGAGAGAGTTGCAGGGGTCTGGACAGAAGGCCACACCAGCCACACTTGGACTCCTCAGATGCACCTGAAGGTGACTGAAAACCTTCTGGGAAGGATTCACCATTCTAGAAGCCATTAAGAACGTTCGTGATTACAGGAAGAGATCAGATTATCAACATAATTCGGAGTTTGGAAGGTGATTCCAACCCTCCTGGAGAGGATGTGGAGGGTTCAGGACCTCAGTGGAGGAAGTCACTGTGGATGCGGTAGAAACAGCAAGAGAACTGGGATCAGAAGTGGAGCCTGAAGAGGGGACGGGGTCGCCACCATCTCAGGATGAAACCTGGACAGACGAGGAGGAGCAAAGAAAGCGACTTCCTGAGGTGGCATCTCCTCCCAGTGGAGATGCCGCGAAGACACGGTCACAAGGGATTTGGAACGTTCCGGAAGCCTGGCCGGGGAAGCAGCCGCGGGGGCTGAGAGGACAGACCCCGGTTCGGGGAAAGTTCTCTTCTGGGTAAAATGCCATCAAACGGCACCGCCTGCCACAGAGAAATCATTCGTGACGGGAAGAGCCACCCGGTGTGGCCAACGTCCCTGCTGTCTTATTTTCAGACGCTGCACAGCCACCCCGGCCTTCAGCGCCCACAACCCTGCCCGGTCAGCAGCCGTCACTGTGGGACAGGACCCCCTCCAGCAAGAGGATTAGGACCCGCTGGAAGCTCAGACGGCGGTTAGCACGTTTCAGCAATAAAGTCGCTTTTCACGGAGGTGTGTCCACTGTCGTTTTGGCCGCGGTGCTGGGGCACACGTCACATGCCGCAGTGTGGTGCAAACGTGCCTTCCGTGCACCGGGAAAACAACACCTCCCTTGACTCACTTTATTGCAATATTAGCTTTTCTGCAGTGGTCTGGAACGGAACCCGCGATATCTCCGAGGTACCCCTCTATCTCCTGGGGGGCAAAAATGCCCTCCTGCAGAGAGCCATTGGTCTGTGTGAAGCCCTCCTGATCTGTACCTGGAAGCAGGTGGCCTCCCCCCCCCACCACCACCGACTCTCACCTGGATCTCCCAACCTGTTCTCCATGCTTTTGTGAGAACACAACTCTGTGGCCCTTTCCCTGCTTTGGGGGGTTCCAGCTTCCTACTGGATAAAATGTAAACTTATTTATTGGCATGAAACACCCCTGACCACCCAGCTCAATCTTCCTGTTGTTCTTGGAACACCACTCACCTCCAAAGTGCCTCCCGCCCCCTGCTCCTTCTGTCTAGCCTGGCTTGGGGGGCCGCTCCTGACCCCTTTGTTCTCTCTCCTCCTTCACTTACTGGCTCCGGCAGTCAAGGCTCAGCACCACGGCCCTCTCTTGACCTGTTTTACACGCTCCAGGCAGCTGTGGTTTCCCTTTGCATCCAGGGCACGCGTCTGGCTCTCTTACTGTGTTCTTCTGTCACCGGGCAGGTCTCTGGTCACAGGTTGGCCTCCTCTGCCACCTCCTTGTGGGCAGGGACTCAAGTCAGCATCTCCATTTTTTCAAAGCTACAGAACCCAATACAGTGCCTGGCATACAGACAGTGGGTTCTCCTGTTTTGTTTTCAGAGTGAATGGATAAACAGATCATGTGGCAAAGGGGGGTAGAAGACACGTTAGAAGTCCAGAGGTCAGAAGAGTTTTGGTTAATTGCTGTTGGCAATCTAAGAAAAAAACCCTGCTCCAGGGTGAGGTTTCAACCAGGTTACTATTTTTTCCCAGATTTATCGGAATATCATTAACATACAACATGGTATAAGTGTAAAATGCACAACACCTTTGATTGGATGTACTTAAATGTTGCAATGCGATTACCACTGTAACCTTAGCATACCCTCATTGCATCACACAACTACCATTTCTTTTTGTGTGGTGAGAACATTCAAGATCTCCTCTCTTAGCAACTTTCAAGTATATAGTATGGTATTGTTATCTATAATCCCAGGGCTGTGCATTAGATCCCCGGAACTTGTTTGTTCTGGGTAAAAACTGGAGGTTTTCACCCCCCTGACCAACATCTCCCCCTTCTCCCCACCCCCAACAACCACCATTTTCCTTTCTGTTTCTATAAGTTTGGATTTTTTAGATTCTGCATATAAATGAGATCATACAATATTTCTTTCTCTGTCTGGTTTCTTTCACTGAGCATAATGCCTTCAAGGTCCATCCACGTTGTCACAAAGGGCAGGAGTTCCTTCTTTTTTGTGGCTGAAAAATATTCCATGTTTACACACACGCCTATGCACACACATACACACATTGGAATATAAAATATTCACACACACACACACACACCCCCTACATCTTCTTTATCTATTGGGTGAAAGATATTTGGGTTGTTTCCACATCTTGGCTATTGTGAATAATTATGAAAAAACATGGGGTGTAGAGATCTCTTCAAGATCCTGATTTCACTTCCTTTGGGTTTATACCCAGAAGTGAGATTGCTGGATCATATGGTGGTTGTATTTACATTTATTTTTTTAAATCTTTTTTTTAATTTACAGAGAAAGAGAGAAAGAGAGAGTATGTGTACAAGTGGTGGAGAGGGAGAGGGAGAGGGAGAGGGAGAGAGAGAGAGAGAGAGATTCCTAAGCAGGCTTGATGCTCAGTGCAGGGCTTGATCCCATGACCCTGCAATCATGTCCTGAGTCAAAATCAAGAATTGGACTCTCAACCGACTGACCCCCCCACCCCAGACGCCCCTGTATTTTTAGTTTTTTGAGGAACCTCCATACTATTTTCCATAATGGCTTCACCAACTTACATTCCTACCAACAGTGCACAAGGCTTCCTTTCCCTTCATATTCTCCCTAACATTGTTGTCTCTTGTCTTCTTGATGATAGCCATTCTAACAGGTATAAGGTGGTATCTCCTTGTAGTTTCAATTTGCATTTCCCTAATGTTGAGCACTTCTTTAGAAAAGTTTCTGTTCAGGTAGTCTGCTCAGGTTTGAATCAGATTTTATTGTTATTGAGTTGTATGTGTTCTTTATATATTTGGGATATTAACCTCTTGCCAGATATATGATTTGCAAATAATTTCTCTTGTTCTTTATGTTGCCTTTTGATTTTGTTGATGGTTTCCTTTGCTGTGCAGATGCTTTTTAGTTTGATGTGGTCCCTCAACCAGGTTACTGTTAAGATGACCACACAGATGGGGTGTGGGGTGATCAACTGGAAGAGAAATCTTTATATGGTGTCATAGGCCCCTTAGGTTGAACACACATGAGAGTGATGTGAGTCAGCTCAGCTTCAAGGACATATGACCTATGTGGTCTTCCAGGGTCCCACACTCAGAAGGGTACTGCCCTTAACTTATACTTTACTATCGCTGTCTTGAAATTCTTAACTTTTGAACAAGGGCCCCACAATTTGATTTGATACTGGGTTGTGCAATTTATATAGCTGGTCCTTGCTTTAGAGGATCAAGGGTTAAATCTGGATATAGAAGGTCAAAGAGGGGGTAGGGCAGGGAGACAGGGTAGAGGGCAGCCAGGCTAGCTCAGTGCCGGAATGAAGGTAGATGAACAGGGTTGATAAGATTAAGGGGTGAGGTTGAATTGCAGAGGGACCCAGGTCAGGGGTCAGGAAGAGAGGCTCCAGGCAGATGGTGGCAGCAGCAAAATTGTAACAGGTGATTGAGGCCAAAGTCTCAGAGCCTTTGCTTCCAAGCCTGACCCTTGCTGGCTCCAGTTCATTATTTTTACTGATTTGGGCTTTTTGCCCCATTCCTCCTATATAGCTCCCCATTTGCTGAAGCAAGGAGTGCCAGGCAAGCAAACAGCCATTTGTGAAGTTATAGCACATGGGTCTGGAAGCTCTGGGGCTGCCTGAGAACCCATGCTCCAGTCTACAAGTGGCACCAGGAAAAGCAGGAGAGCGTGTCAAGCTCCTCTGCCATTGAACTTGTGTCCCAGGTCCTTCATTCCTCTCCAGCTTAGAGACTTAAAAAGAAAAAACAACCCACATTTATTTATTTATTTTGAGAGAGAGGCAGGGAGAGAATGAGCTGGGGAGGGGAAGAGAGAGAGACAGAGGGAGAGAGAATCCCAAGCAGGCTCTGAGCTGTCAGTGCAGAGCCTGATGCCAGGCTCGAACTCATGAACCGTGAGATCGTGACCTGAGCCAAAACCAAGAGTCAGACGCTTAATTGACTGAATCATCCAGGTGCCCCAGCTTAGAGACTACTTATTAAAAATTTTTTTAATGTTTATTTATTTTTGAGAGAGAGAGAGAGCACGGTGCAAGCAGGGGAGGGGCAGAGAGAGGGAGACCCAGAATCTGAAGCAGGGCTCCAGGCTCCAAGATGTCAGCACAGAGCCTGACACGGGGCTCAAACTCAGAAGCCGTGAGATCATGACCTGAGCCGAAGTCAGATGCTTAACCGACTGAGCCATCCAGGCATCCCAAGACTTCTTATTTTTTATTATCGTTACTACTTCTACCTCTATTATTGTTTTCCTTTTGCTAAAGATGAAAAGATGATATATTATCACGCATTATCCACATCAGTACAGGGATGAACGAGGTCCAGGCAGCCAGCTCAGATTAATAGCCAGACTGATAATCAAGATCTTAGAGCCACGATGGGGCTGGGCTCAGGGAGGATAGAAGGAGAAGGGGCTTTGTGGGCCTTGGCTGTGCAGTATCAGCCCCCCCATGCTCCGTGCACCCGGTTTCACCCTTGTCCTCCTGTCCTCTGCCACCAGGATCTGGCAGTTTTGTTTTACAATCGTCAGCCTGAGTGAGCTGTGGGAAGGGGAAACGAGGCAAGAGTTCCTGCTGTGTATTCTCAGGGCAGGGACAAGGGCCTTTCAGTCAGGACATGACATGGGAGACAGAGGCCATTGGTCAGCTCCTCTCCATAGTGAGGAGAGGCCCTTTCACAACAGCACGCACCGGAAGGTCTGTGTCTTGCTAATGAGTGAATACCTACTGCCACACCCACCTCTCACAGAGGCCCAGGCTCCACTGTGCCAGAGACCCTATGTGCATTGGCCTTACTTAATCCTAGAGATGATTCTGGAAACAGGCATCATCCCAAGGCACAGCTGGTCGGTGGCAGAACCAGGATTTTCACTCAGGTCTCTCTGTCTCCCTAACAGGGAGGTTTTTCCCTATGAAAAAGTGGTGTCGAGCCCCATAAGGGGGCAAATGGGCACTGTCCTGTAGAAGAGTCCTGTCTTGAGCCCACTTCAGCAGCATGGGTAGCCCTTCCGTGTTGGTTTCTGGAAAGAAGCTTTTGTGTCTACGTTGGGGTGAGTATCAGCAAAAAGTCCCATTGCACTGTTGAGTATGCTCCTGCTTTTGTTTGTATTTATTAAAAAAAATCCTTCGAATATTTGAGTATATCATTTATTCAAGTTTATCTCTTACCATCTCAATGGCATTATAATGTTTCCTAGAAGGCAGAGCCCAAGTCTGAAAAATTAGCTCTTTTGGGTAAGGGTTAGATGTTCTCGCACCTAAATAGATGCTTAATCTCTGATTTTAAGCCACTGGAATCTGTCCTGGATAAATTCGGATTCCATACATGGGACGGCACCTTTTCAAGCTCCTGGTCCCCATTCTGGACCAGGCAGAGCAGGTAGCTGAAGGGCCCCTCAACAGCAGGGGTTTAGCGGTGCTCCACAAGGCACTCCTGGTGGTTCCGTACATGAGAAGGTTCCCCAATGACACCAGCTGGCTGGAGCCCCACCGCATTCCCCAGAGGCATGGCGCTGACTTCCTAGTGCACATGATGAATGGTCTGCCCAGTGTGGATATCCAGGTCTGTTAGCAGGCTACCTTGGCTTTGGATTCAATTCGAGGGTTTTCTAGACTTGGAGGGGCTGATTAGCCAATGTTTTCCGTAGGCCTCCACAGCTTTGGGGATTTGCGAGCGCTCAGGGCAGAAAAGGCTTCTCTGCCACGGGGCTCTGACACTTGCCAAAAGAAGCAAGGTCTTGGCTATGTTGTGCCTCTTGGGTGTCAGGTTGGCTAATCCCTTTACGGGTTTCCATGCCAAGAACATCTCTGTGAGTGTCGCTAATCCCTGGGTTTTTCTGTTGCTCAGGAAATGGGCCACAATTCAGCTTTTTCCTGGGTTTGCCCTCAGGCTGTCATGGACAGCGGCCCAGGATGTTCATTGTCTTCCTCCTCCAGTTGTGTGACCTCCACGGTGCCCCCAGGTCTCACGAGAGACTGTCCAACCTGCCTTGTCCTTGAGAGTCTTTTCCGGCATCCGCATTCTTTGCCATTGTAGTTTCCAACAACATCCTTGAGAGTCCTTCCCAGAATCCACGTTTTTTAACGTTGTGGTTTCCAGTCACATCCTTGAGAGTCCTTTCTGGTATCTGCGTTCTTTAGCATTGTCGTTTCCAGCCACAACCTGGACACCCCGCTCTGGGTGTCACTCACTGGGAAAACAGTGACAGAAAGACATCATGCAGACCCTAAGGGATGGTTCCAAGTGCAGATATGAAAGCCCTGGTTCCTGCTCTTGGGGATGTGGTCCTGAGTGGGGAGAGACAGGCCTGTAGACAAGTAAGGGTCACACATGGTCAGATGCGGAGACCGATGTGTGCCCGGGGTACAGAGAAGGGATGGACCACTTTTCCGGGGGTGGGGCAGTGGTTTACCAAAGGCTCCCGAGGGTGTCTTGAAAGAGGTACTGGACCTTGAAGGAGGACCTGGAAGGCCAGTAAATGTGGTGCTGATTGTGTGTGAGAGGAGCTTATGCAGGGGCAGGCAGTTACTACGGGCCGAAGGAGCACTGTCAGCAGCTGGTCCAAAAGTACAGGCAGACAAAAAGTGGAAACAGCTCGAAGTCCACCAGCAGGTGAATGGATAAACCAATAGTGGCCAGTTCATATGATAGAATGCTGCTCAGTAATAAAAAGGAACAGACTGATACTGATACCCGCGACATGGATAAGTCTCAGTGACATCGTTCTAGTGAAAGAAGCTGGAAACAAAAGACAAAACACTGTACAATTCCATTTGTAGGAGGTTCTAAAAGAGGCCAAAAGATCTGAACCATGGTTGCCCCTGAGCAGTGGGAGTGGGAGAGGGGACTGGTGAGGAGGGAGTATGAGAGAACTTTCTGGGGCATATCAGGATGTTCCAGGGCTTGCCAGGGGTTTGGGTTACACAGGTGTATGCATTTGTAAGAACTCATTAAATGGTGCATGTGCCAGGCTGAAAAATGGCTCTCCAAGATGACCACATCTTAATCCCCAGAACCTGTGAATGAATAACTTTGTAGCAAAAGGAACAGCACAGATGGAATTAAATTAATGACACTGAGATGGGGGGTTTATCCTGCATTATCCAGGTGTGACCACAGAGTCCTCGAGAGAGGGAGGTGGGAGGTCAGAGTTGGAGCTATTTGAGGATGTGGGGAGGAGGCGGTCCCGAGCCAAGGAATGTTTTAGAAGATGAAGATGGCAAGGAAATAGATTGTCTGCTTACAGCCTACAGAAGGAACAAACCGCTTACACCTTGACTTTGGTCCAGTCTCATTTTGGACTTCTAACCGATAGAATTCTGTGCAGGAGAATAAATTTGTGTTGTTTTAAGACACTAAATGTGTGAGGATTTGTTACGACAACAAGAAAACCGATACATGCTTCTCGGATTTGTACCTTTTGCTCTATGTTAATTCTGCCTTGAAGAGGAAAAAAAAAAAAAAAGAACCAAAGACAAATGTGAAACTCTAGTTAATAAGGTGCATGCTGAAGTATTTAGAGGACGTGTATAGATGTCTACACTTTACCTTGAAATGCATAAAAAGCAAAATGGATAGAGGGAGGGATAGCTATGTGATAAGGCAGAGCTCATAAAACATTAATTGTAGAGTCTGAGTGGCGGATATATGAGCATGTGCTGTAAATTCCCCTCCAACTTTCTGTATGTTTGACAGTTTTCACAGTAAAAGATTGGGGGAAAAGGCAGTCGACTGACCCTCGCTGGAATGTTCAGGAATGGTGAGCAGGTCTGCGCAGCTAGGTTGTTTGGTTTGTGGTGGGAGTAGTTGGTGCAACTGGAGAGGTAGATGAGGGCCGGATGTGGACTTCATCCTGGAGGCATTGAGGAGCCAACAGAATGCTTTAAACAGGGAGTAACAGAAGTGGGTTTGCCTTTTTACCTCTCTGTACAAGTCACACCCTGCTTGAATTTTCTGAACAGCTGTTTACTTGACTTGAAACACAAACCATCTGGAGTGCGGTTAGGAGAGAGCAGTTAGTATTAGTTGAAGGGCTTCCTCCCCCTGTGTCTGCCTCAGTTAGTGGGGGTGGCAAAACTAAAACAGGTACAGATTTGAGAGCTCACAGTCTGTAGCAAAAGGGCAGGCAATTCTAGCCTTATCTTTATGGCTTACTTGTTCTTGGAGGCAAGCAACATGAAGAAATAAAAATAAAATCCTGCTATAGACTGAATCACAGAGGAGTCCATTCAGGAAAATGATGTAGAAAAAGCCCAGATCAGGAGTCAACCATCAGTTATGACATTTCCTGGCTGTGTGGCCTTTGGCAAATCACCGAAATTCTCTGAGGCTGGTTTCCCATTTGTAAAATGGGGATAACACCAGTCAGTGCCTCATAGGGTTGCTGTGAGGGCTACCGTAAGTGAGGGAAAGGTATTCGCCAGAAAGTACTTGATATAGTGCCTGGCGTGTAGTCAGTTTTGAAGAAATGTTCAGTGTTGTACTTACTGTTCACTGGTCCACTTCTCAACAAATAGCATTGCAGTAGGAAGCTTATCTGTACTCGTGGCTTATGCCATTTCTCTAATGTCTTTAAAATGATTATTAAGTGTCTTACTGTAGTCTGGGCTATTCGGAGCTTTAGACCTATATCCTGTTTCCTCATGGGTGTCTTCATTTGCTTATCCCATTGGTACCACAAATTCAACAAAGTCCAAGCAGAACACATCATCCGCACAGGTTTCTTGCCTCCTTTATCATGAGAATGGCGCCAGCCCCCCCCCCCCCCCCCCCCCCCTGGCCCCCCCCCGCATCTGACAGTCCCCCCAGACTGGGACCTCTTTCTCTGGCAGCCCCCGCCCCTGTGTGTCTTGTGAGCAGCACGCAGACACTTGATTTTTTGTCTGCACTCTGGTCCCCCTGCTGTGGGCATTATGGTTCACCTCCCTTCCTGCAGGAGACCCTTCCTGGCCTCCCTACTCCCAAACTTGCCTCCTCCAGTCTGTTGGTCTCTGCCATAATGGAGATCTGACCATCCACTGTCCTGTCCAAGTCCTCCAGATGCCCCCACTGGGATCCAAGGGCTTCCGCAGGTTGGCTTCTATGACCTCTGCAGTGACTGCCACCTGGGACTCCTATCGCTCTTGCAATGTCCAGCTGCCTGCAGCTCCCCCCTGCACCCCATATCTTTATGCTGCTTCTGCCTGGAACCATTCTAACCTGTCCCCTATCTTTGCCTGGCTGCCTGTGCCTCTGTGATGCCCCCTTGACCATTTCCATCCCAGGCTGTGCCCTGCCCGGCACTGACCTCCAACACAGTCATCATTGTCCATGACATTGACTGTCTGTAACCTCTGTCTTTCATCTTTGCAACCCTAGTGTGTAGCTTTGCATCCTTGGCATATTGTAGATATTATATTTGTCTAGTGAATGAGGTTGACTCCAGGATCAAAGGAGAGTAAAAGAAAACTCAGCATGTCAGCTAGGGGCCTGTTAGGAAACAGATGGCATTCTCCCAGGGGGAATGAAAAGACTTTAAAGAAGGGACTATTTTCAAAGGTGAGGCAGGGTTAAAGGAAATCATCAAGGGACAGTGAAGCACCCTGAGGCCAGCAGCAGTTGGAAGCCATTTTTTAAAAAAATGTTTATTTATTTTGAGAGAGAGAGAGAGAGAGAGAGAGAGACAGAGAGCATGAGCAGGGGAAGGACAGAGAGAGAGGGGAAGAGAGAGAATCCCAAGTAGGCTCTAAGCTGTCAGAGTAGATCCCAAAGTGGGGCTTGAGTCCACCAACTGTGAGATCATGGCCTGAGCTGAAATCCAGAGACAGATGCTTAACAAACTGAGCCACCCAGGCACCCCAGTTGGAAGCCATGTTCACCCCTAGACCTGAAGGAGGGAGAAGTGGTTCTAGAAAGAGGGAGACTTGTAGGACAGAGCCACCTGACAAGATCTGTGGCCTTTGGTAGAAGGACACTGCCATGTCAAACTAGGGTCTTGGACGGAGGAAGCCAGGGGACCGAATACCTTGATCTCATTTACCTGTGAGGGCTACTTGCAGACTGAATCCATGGCACAAGGGAGTCCATGACTGCAGTCCATAAAGGCCAGCCTGCCAGGGCACAGGGCAGGGTGGAAAGGGTGGGAAGTACATCTGGAGGATCAAGAAAATAGGCACTTAGGAATCCCGGTCTCCTGTCCACAGACTGGGTCTAGGTCCCTGAGACGGAGCATGGAGGAAGCAAGGCACTCACATCCATAAGAGCACAGTACTTCCTTTCTTCTTCTGGCTTCACCTTTTTCAACCAGAAAAACCACAGTGGCAAGTGAGGAAGTCTGGAGCCATTCCTAGTCCTGGCACAGCAGTCACCAGGGCTCCTAGAGACAGACACTTGATATCTAGGCTCTCCTGGACATTCCCAGCGAATTCTGTGGAGGCCTTCCTATGGTGAGCTAGCGTTCTCTTCTGAAACCATTAGAACCTGGGGCTAGTTTCTGTAGCTCACAGCAGTCAGGAGTGAGACCATGTTTTACTGCACGCTCAGCATAAACTTTAAGTACCCCACTTTTATTTTTGACTTCAGGTCTGGCCACATGCTCTGTTAGGAAGGAGGCTCCTAAACCAAGTCTCTAAGGTTGAACCTAGTTGGTCTCCTCCTCTTCTATTCTGAGCACCCAAATTCAGCCTATGTGCCTCAGGCGGGCTCAGTTCATGCGCCTTCAGGCAGAAAACATCATGTTCGGAATCATGGACAAGACTAATCAGAAGTAGTTGGAGTCACTCTGTTCCCCCTGCGATCCACTTTTCTTTCCCTGGTAATGGAGTGACAGGAAAGCCTCATTCTATTATGATCAGGCACAGGGAACCAGCATTGTCCCAGGAGTTAGGCTGAGTTGGGTAATGTGTAAGAGCCCCCGCCCTCTGGTAAGGACTGCCGGGAGATGCAAACACACCTGAGCCAGTCCTGACTTCAGGGTTTACGTGCTAGTTGGGGAGGTAGGGGGGGCTACAGAGAACACGCAGGGTGGAAGTGTCGGCTGGGGGCTTCCCGAGCGAGGGAGGGTCGCCTGCTTGCGAAAGGGTTGTAGACAGACGTAGATGGGGGCAAGTGGGGTCAGAGTGATTGCAAATACGAGCTGGGCGCGCAGCGGGGTGGTCCCTCCCCCGCCTGATCCCAGGCCCTCCGGAAAGGGTGGGTGCTCCCGGGGCAGCCCTTGGAGGTTCGTCCTGCAGGGTGCCGCGGGTCAGGACTGGCGGCGGAGGATGGGGCTCGGGGACCGGGTACGGCCTCAGGGGCGGGGGCGTCCTTCAAGGCCACATCCCACCGCGCCCGCCTCCGCTAGTGCAGAAGCTCCCTTGCTTCCGGGGTCAGAGTAAAAGCCCACCGCGCGTCGGGGCGTTTCCTCTCTCGAGGCCACAGCTCCCTGCTCATTGGCTGTCAAGAGAGTGAACAGCAGGCAGGTTGTCCATTGGCTACGAGAACATGGCCACACCCCGTCTCTAAGCCCCGCCTTCCCACCACGTGATGGGGAACAGCGCCACCTCGTGTCCGGGTAGCGCGGCTTCGCGGAGTTCAGAAATGCTTCTGTTCTGGTTTTGGTTGCGCTCAGCAAATGTTGAATGCATGCCCACCGTGGGCAGGCACTATGCCAGGGGCTGATTTCCCCTACATGGCAGGGATAGGCTTGTATGCTACTCGGGATAGCACCACCCTTCTAAATTCCTCTCATCTCATCCAAACCACGCGACCCTTTAGGAATTCAGCAATGGAATGAGGAGTTTCCAGCTACGGTGGCATATCATTTCATTCAGTCCTTACATCTAGCCTCAGCTTCTTTCACTGCGTTTCCTTTTTCTGGCTTTAAACGTTTTGGGACGTTGAGGCATCCCTGATTTGATTTTACTTTTTTCTCCATGAAAGTGCTGCTCCGCGTATGAATTCATCTCTAAGATTGTGGTTCTCAATTGTGGGGAGTGTGTTTTCAGTTTGCTGAGACTTCTAAACAACTAGAGTACCTGATTTAGATGTGTCTGCATCCATATCTGTCACAGTAATGGGACACTCTGAATCTTATTTATCATCCAAAATAGGGATTTTAGAACTTCAAGGAGGTGGTCGGTTAGCGTTCCCTCTTGGATCTGGGTCATATCATTTCTTATTTTCAAGTCAGATTATAATCTATAGATTTCTAGCCAGGTCACTTACCACTTCAATGGACTGTGCATTCCTGTTAAGATTTGTTGAAAGAGCTTTGAGTTTGGCAGAACTGTGACTTCTTTATCTTTCTTAAAAATTTTTTTTTAATGTTTATTTTTGAGACAGAGAGGGAGAGAGAGAGAGAGAGAGAGAGAGAGAAGAAAGGGCAGAGAGAGAAGGAGACACAGAATCTGAAGCAGGCTCCAGGCTCTGAGGTGTCAGCACAGAGCCTGATGTGGGGCTCAAACTCACGAACTGTGAGATCATGACCTGAGCCGAAGTCGGTTGCTTAACCGACTGAGCCACCCAGGCGCTTTGTCTTTCTTTTTAATTGTACAATCTAGCATATATATAAATACACATTAAACATATAAATATGGTTGTGTGATTAATTATAAAGCAAACTTACATACCTCTAAATCAAGTCATTGCTCAGTGCCCCGAAAGCATATCCAATATCCTCATAATGACGTGCCCTCCTCTCCCTCACTCCACAAGAGGCATGTGTGCTGACTCTTGTCAAGCCACTTCTTTTCTCCAGACTAGTGTTCTGCTGTCTGTGTGTGTGTCCCTAGAGGTTATAGATTGGTTTTGCCTGGTTTGAATTTTGTATAAATAAAATCTCACGGAAGGCATTTTTTTTTTTTTTTGTATCTTGCACATTTCGCTCAATTTCATATAGTTGTGGGTTGTTCATTGCTATCTCATTTTCTACTTTGGGAGTTTGCAACAATTTATATCTCCATTTTATCAACGCTAGATATGACAGATACTAGGCTTCTTTTCGGTTTGGGAATGTTACGAACAATGTTTCTATAAATGTCTGGTGCTGGTGAATATGTGTACCTGAGTGTATGCCTCAGAATGCAGTGGTGGTCCCATAAGCCATGTATCTCAATTTTTCTAGTTCATGCATGTTTTTCAAGGTAGTTGGTGCCAGTTTACTTTCCTGCCAGTGGTGTGGGAAACTGTTTATTGCCCCACACATCCTCACCAATATTGTCAGACTTTAATATTTTTGCCCAATATGGATGATTATTTTAAGTTATGTTATTGTGGCTTTAATTTACCTCGCCCTGAATATTGATAAAGTTGAGCACATTTTGCTTTTGTTTTTGTTAAAAGATTTAAAAAAAATGTTTATTTATTTTTGAGAGAAAGACAGCGTGTGAGCAGGGGAGGAGCAGAGAGAGAGGGAAACACAGAATCCAAAGCAGGCTCCAGGCTCTGAGCTGTCAGCACAGAGCCTGATGCAGGTCTTGAACCCATGAACTGTGAGATCATGACCTGAGCTGAAGTTGGACGCTTAACTGACTGAGCCACCCAGGCGCCCCAGTTGAGCACATTTTGTAAGCTTATTCATCATTTGGATTTCCTCTTATGTAGTGTGTCTGCTCAAATCTTTGACCATTTTTCAAATTGGGTTGTCTGCCTTATGATTTGTAAGAATTCTTTTTTTTAAAGTTTTTGTGTGTGGGGGGGAAGGGGTCAAGAGGGAGGGAGAATCCCAAGCAGGCTGCTCACTGTCAGGGCAGAGCCCGATGCGGGGCCCGAACTCACAAACCGTGAGATCATGACCTGAGCCAATATCAAGAGTTGGACAGTTAACCGACTGAGCCACCCAGATTCCCACCCCCCCCTCCCGCTTTTGAATTTATTTATGTATTCAGGGCGAGAGGAGGACAGAAAGAGAGAGAGGGAAGAATTCTTTTTGTTGGGTTAAACCATACGAAATCTCTAGTATTTGACCATTTTTGACTTACAAAACAGGTGGTTTCATATGGTCCAACTGAACACATACATTCTGGATACTGGACCTTTGTTAATTATATGTATTGATAAATATTTTATCACACTATATGGATAATCTTTTTGTTTTCTTCATTTATTTTTTGAGGGTCAGAAGTTTCTAATTTTAATGTAGTTGGATTTTCAGTTTTTCCTCTACATGGCTAATACTTTTTATGTCCTGTTTCAGAAACCCGTCTTGTCTTTCGTGCTGAAGGTGACCAGACTGTGGTGGCTTGGAGCTGTGTTCCCAGGACGTTCTGTTCTGGGGCCTGGGTCACAATGCTTCCACTGTGGGGTAGACAGATTCCTTTGACACCTAAGACTTGGCTGGGTTGGGTGGAGGAGAGAGACCACTCCTGGGGTTCTTCTACCATGGATCCCAATCTTCCAAGAAGAGCTTTCCAAGAAGGCTGCTCCCCCACCATTCTTATGAGTGTGGAAGGTCTTCTCAATGAGCCGATCTGTGTGCCATTTGGGGCAGGACTGAGCTAACATCTCCGTGGATGCTCAGGCGGGGTGGGCTATGACAGGGTGAGTCCAACTCAGAACTGGGATATCTGGTTCCCGAATTGTGTCCCTGGAGCAGATGAGGTGGGGCAGGGAAAAAACTGGCTGGAGACAGTAGAGCAGTAGGAAGCACCCCTCCCCCTCTATATCTGGAGCATTGGGAATGTAATAACATGATTCTGACCAATTGGCTCAGGAGGAGCAGGTGGCGTAAGGACATGCCTGATAGAGGAGGGGGAAAATGTCATGACTTACTGGATCTTATTCCTCAGTGTCACCAGGGTTGGGCAAGGCAGGGAACTGTCCAACCTGTTTAGTTTCACTTCCACCATACACAGTGCCTGCCACATGGAGATATTAGTAGATATTTGTTCAAAAGTGCACTCCTAGTTTTCAAAGAATTGTGTGAAAAAAAGTTACTTTTTACTCTTCTAGTTTCTTCTGAACAAAACTTTTAGTAGCCACTAGGTGGCGAGGTTAATCACATCTGTGTGGCTTGTAAGGGGGATTTCTGTTTCAGGGATTTGAATTTAAATTGAATCTTGTTTTAATTTTGTTTTTGAACTCAGTCATTAAGTTTGAAAAGCATACCGTCATAAGAACCAACTGCAAAGTTGAAATAAAGGTCCTGGTGAATTGCTTTCTTCCTCAAGCTAAAAATGGTATGAATTTCTCTTCCATAGTGTTTCTAAATCAGTCCTTTTATGGCTTGGCTGGATGTAAATTCTTTCCATTCTTTATTCAGATAAACGAATGTCAACTCAGTTTGCCCTGCACAGAAGTCTTTTACTGTCAGAATCTGGCAACCTCCTTTGTTTATTGCCTCTGGCAGATCTGAGTCTCTGAGGAAAACCTGGCCCATTTACAAGTCACCTCCACAGCTCTTCCTCAGCCCTCCCCCCACTCCCCCCTCTTCTGCCCCAACAGCCTCACAGAGTCCCGGGATCTTTGGATTTCTCTTCTGCAGGAAATCAGAAGTCACGTCATTCCTGCTTTTTGTTTAAAACAAAACAAAACCTAAAAGCAATTTGTTTATTTGAAAATACAGCTAAGATCAGTTTTGAGGTATTTGGTTTTTATTTTATTTTATTTTATTATTTTATTTTAATTTTGAGAGAGAGAGAGAGAGAGAGCGCACAAGCAGGGGGGCGGGGGGAAGAGAGGGAGAGAGAGAAACTCCCAAGCAGGCTCTGCACTGTCAGTACAGAGCCCAATGCAGGGTCGAACTCACAAACTATGAGATCGGACATGATCCAAGATCAAGAGTCAGATGCTCAACCAACTGAGCCACCCAGACGCCCCTTGAGGTATCGGTTTTCATGGGGAAAATGAAGATATACATCTGGAAATGACTCTGAGACTTTGAGATAGAGATAGGCAAATTACCTCAAATTTATCTCATTATTATTATAGTAAAACTGACTTTTTTTTTTCCTGTGAACAGTTCTGTGAGTTTTAATGCACGCATAGATTCATGTAATCAACACCATGATCTGGATAAAGAATAGCACCATCACCCCCAAAACTCCCTTGCACTACACCTTGTTTAGTCCCAGTTTCTGTTCCACATTGTGCCTGTACTCAACAATTACAAAAAATATTGTGCCACTTCCTCTGGCCATCATGGTTTCTGATGAGAAACCACAGAAATTTGGATCACTCTTCTTTGTAGGTAATGGGTCACTTTTGTTGGGTTGTTTTCAAGATTTTTCCTTTGTCTTTAGTTTTTAGCAGTTTGATCCTGATATGTCTGTGCTTGTGCTTCTTGGAGTTTGTTCTGTGTAGGGTTCACTGAGCTCCCTGAATCTTGAGGCTTATGGCTTTCACCAAATTTGAGAAGTTTTCAACCATATTTATTCACACAAGCAAAAGTCATTCTTCTGGATAGCTTTCATTTACCTCCCCAGATAGTCTTTCCACCTTTCTCTAGCCTTCTGTGTGCCCCAAAGGAGAGTCTCGTATTGATCACATCAGTAAACTCTCGTGTTCTATGACTTCCCACTGGGTTTGGCCAATAGGAAACAATAGCAAGAGATCAGAGGGGGGTACTTTGGGTATTTACTTGCCAGGATTCCTCCCTGAAAGTTCATCTCAGGCTGGCTGTGTCTCTCTGGGAAGGGGACAGCTCAAATCAAGTACCATCTCTGTCAACTTTCTCGGTGTCTGGCTGAAACACAGCAATTGCTTCCTTTCTTCATCTTTCGGGCCGAGAAGTAATGATACCCTCCGTGATCCCCCTAGGTTAAGGACCCCAGTAGGGCATGATCACATACAGTTCCCTACAGTTTGCTGGCACCCTTGTACATAGCCCCTTTATCAAACACTTCTCAAATGATCCACTTCGAGTGTGCCGTCAATTTTTTGCATGGACCCTGACAAAAAGAGTGGTTTTTTGGGACCACAGTTGGCCTGTCACCCCCATCATTCCTAAGGACTCATCATCCTTGAGCAGGCAGCTGTCTCTCATTGTTCCTACAGGTTTTGATACTTTTCTGAGTTGGGCATCCTGAAGAACAAAGTTCCATTCAATTTTTGCTGATAGGTTTTACATCAATAGATTTGAGGAATGACTTTTGCACAAGTCATTATTTCATATTGTTTTGAAATTAACTCAAGCAAAGGAAGTCCTGATATGTACTTTTTATTGTGATTATATCATTCAAACAGAAGGGGGAAGAAAATGTTTATGTGCAATTTTTATAATAATAATAATGATCATAATGCGTCTACCACCTAGGTTAAGAAGAAACTATGACCACTACTGCAGACCTCTATGCAATTCTCTGTAGACACACTTTCCCCATCCCCATTCCTGATTCCCCTACCCTGGTTTTCCTCTTGTCCATCTCCCTGCTTTCCTTTTTAGTTTTGAGATATGTAGGTATAAATAACACATTCTTTTATTTTGAAGTACTGAGGGGCAAGTACGAAGCTGGGTGTGTCAGGAATGGTCAAGACGGCCATCCCTGCATGAAGATCAGAGACTGGATTGCCCTCCAGCAAGTCATGGGAACCCTTTCTGACAGAAGTCGGTACAGAGTTAGGAGCAAGTCTAGGGAAATGTAGAAGTCACCAGATCTGAGGCTGCTGCCAGGGTTGTATTATGGGCCAGAAAGAATATGGTCAGTGGGTCACCATAGCTCACCTCCCACTCACTGGGCTTGAATAAAGCAAAGCAGAGCCCTTCTTTAGGGGGTGATAGGACCGTCCTCAGCATACCCAGGTGGTAGGATACTAAGGGGACATGCACAGGATCCAGACAATTCAAGTAAAATAAGAACCTGACCATTTCAGTCTTTGGTCTGATTCTGGTTGATCATACCCCACTTTTCTTCTATGACTCATGTTATCCACGTAGGCCCAAACAATGCTTCTTTAAATATATATAACCAGGGGCACCTGGGTGCCTCAGTCGGTTAATTGTCAGACTCTTGATCTCGGCTCAGGTCGTGATCTCACAGTTCATGAGCTCTGTGGTGACAGCGTGGAGCCTGCTTGGAATTCTCTCTCTCCCTGTCTCTCTCTGTTCTTTCCCCCCTTGTGCTCTGTCTGTCTCTCTCTCAAAATAAATAAACTTATAAAAAAAGATATATAATCAGCTTTCAATTAGCTATAATCAAGTTGTGCTTTCCAGCTTCTGCTCTGGGAGATACTCAGTCTTTTTTTTTTTTTTATGTTTATTTATTTATTTTGAAAGGTGGGGGGAGGGACAGAGAGAGTGAGACAGAGAATCAGAAGCAGGCTTTGCTTTGTTCGAACAGAGCCTGTCTGACACAGGGCTTGAATTCATGAACTGTGGTCAGATTGTGACTTGAGTCCAAATCAAAGGTTGGATGTTGAACTACTGAGCCACCCGGTGCCCAACATACTCATTCTTTAGATGAAGGATTTTATCTACAATATGCTGACTAGACAGGCTTAGCTCTCACTCTTTTGAGGGGAATTGTATTAATTAGAGTAACATCTGGCTGTAAGTGACAGAATATGTAAAATAACCCAAGTTTCTTTCTCACACAAACACTTAGGCGAGCAGCCCAGGATTGAGTATGTTGTACTATGGGTTACACTTTTTCTGTCCTGTTGTTCTGCAATGAATGGACTCCAGTCCCAAATCACCTTCTGGTCTAAGAAGGCTTGCTCTGGACCCAGCTATCACACCTGCATTCCAAACATCATGAAAGAGGGCACAGTGGGAAGAGGACACAACCCATCAACGGGTGCTGCAGGGAACTGCACGTACTACTTTCTCCTAAATCTCATTGCCTAGAATTGAGTGACTTGATCATACTTTGCTGGAAAAGAGATTGAGAAATCTAGTCTGCATTCTGAGAAGTTATGTGCCCAGTGAACACCCAGGGGGCCTATTATAAGGAATAAAGGAAAAATGAAAACTGGAGAACAATACTAATCTCTGAGGAAGGGCACCCCATTGCTATTTCTAGGCACAGCAGACCACACCTTCTACTGTGCCTGCACAGTTCAGGTCCACTGATGGCTTAGCTCTGGTCTCCCTAATGCAAATCTAGAAGTTCAAAGGAGGGGATAGTATTTCCATTTGGGGATGTTATTTTACCTCCTTTGAGGGAAGGAGGAGAGAGGATTTGGGGATTGGTGAGTACTTTCTGTTCTCCCCAATTTTGTCTCTAGTAATCCACATTACTTCGACAAATTTGTACTGTGGGGTGTCCAATTTTTTAGACAGTGTTATATTTATATTTATCACTCAATCCTTACATTAACCATGGATTTTAGGTACAATTGCCTCTGTTTTACTTTATTTTTTAATTTTTAAAGATTTAGTTATTTTTGAGAGAGACAGAGAGACCGCAAGCGGGGAAGGGGCAGAGAGAGGGGCAGGACAGAAGATATGAAGCAGGCTCTGCACTGACAGCAGTGAGCTAGATGCGGGGCTCAAACTCACAAAACTATGAGATCATGACCTGAGCCGAAGTCAGACCCTCAACAGACTGAGTCACCCACGTGCCCCCAATTGTCCCCATTAAAAAAAATTTAATGTTTATTTAATTTTGAGAGAGACAGAGACAGAGTGCAAGTAGAGGAGGGGCAGAGAGAAAGGGAGACAGAATCTGGAGCAGGCTCCAGGCTCTGAGCAAGCTGTCAGCACAAAGCCTGACGTGGGGTTCAAACTCACAAACCATGAGATCATGACCTGAGCTGAAGTTGGACGCTTAACTAACTGAGCCACCCAGGTGCCCTGCAATTGTCCTCATTTTAAAAGTGAAAAGACTATATTGCTCAAGAGGTAATTGTAACTGACTCAATGTTGAGGAACTAGTAAGTGGCAGTGCTGGGATTTGTGCTCAGGTCTTATTACTTCTGACCCAAAACTTGTCCATTCCTGCATTATTCTCCCTGTTGTCTCTGGTTTGACTCTGCAAGCCAGGGAGCTGTCTGGTCTGAATGCCTACCTGGTCCAACTCCCCCCCCCCCCTTTTTTAAATGCTTATTTACTTTTGAGAGAGAGGGAGAGGGAGGGGCAGAGAGAGAGACACATACACACACAGAATTCAAAGCAGGCTCCAGGCTCTGAGCTGTCAGCACAGAGCTCGATGTGGGGCTTCAACTCACAAACCATGAGATCATGACCTGAGCAAAATCAGATGCTTAACCAACTGAGCCACCCAGGCGCCCCTGGTCTAACTCCTTATTTGAGTTTCATGGGACAGTGAGATTGTCTGCTTATCTTGGTCTTTTTTTTTTAAAGCTTATTTATTTATTTTAAGACAGAGCACGTGCACTTCCACACATGCACGAGCAGGGGAGGGATAGAGAGAGAGGGAAAGAGAGAATCCCAAGCAGGCTCTGTGCTCAGTGCAGCACCCAACTCGGGGCTCTATCTCATGAACTGTGAGATCATGACCTAGCTGAAACCAAGAGTCAGACACTTAACCGACTGAGCCACCATACGTCCCTGTTCTTGGTCTTTTGATCTGTATCAATTTGAGAATTGGCTAAGCAAGAACTAAGAAAGGCTGTTGAGTTTTTGATTGGAATTTCATTGAATTAATGAGTCAATTTGGAGCAAGAAGCCATCTTTACAGAACGGAGTCCTCCCTTCTGTTGACATGGTGTATGCATTTCTTTTTATTTAGGTATTCATAAACAGTTTCCATTAATTTTATTAATGTCTTGAATATATAGATTTGATCTTAGGTAACTTACAGTTTCCTTGTTATTGTAAATGGTTTCTTTAAGAAGTTATTTTCTCTTTTTTTTAATCAGTAAGGAAATAATTTTTTTCATAGACAGATATTAAAAGATAAGCAATCCAAGGCTGGTTTGGCACATGCAATCATGCTGTGGAAGGCACAGGCTCCTTGGGTCTTCCTTTGCACCGTCTCCAGCCTGTGGATGGTACCCTCCTCGTTATAAGACAGCTCTTCCAGCTGGAAGTACAGGTTCCTGCTTCTGGGAGAGAATGAATAAAATGGGAGAAGGAACAAGTTCTGCTGAATTGACTACTAGTGGCCTTTTCTTCTGTAGGAATGCTCTCTGCCTTAAAGTCTGATTTTAACAGAGCCAGAGCAATTTAATTCTTATATAACAAAATATTTATATTATATATAAAATGTGTAATTGTTTAAAAATTTTTTTAATGTTTTTATTTTTGAGAGAGAAACAGAGCGCGAGTGGGGGGAGGGGCAGAGAGACAGGGAGACACAGAATCCGAAGCAGGCTCCAGGCTCTGAGCTGTCAGCACAGAGCCTGACACCGGGCTTGAACTCACAAACTGTGAGATCATGACCTGAGCGGAAGTTGGATGCTTTAGTGACTGAGCCACCTAGGTGTCCCTCTTGTGTTTTCTTAATTCAGAAAATTCCTCAGCCTTTATGTCTGATTTTCTCTCTATTTACTTTTCTCTTTCTTTCTCTCTATTTCTTCCTCTTGGAATTCTGTCCATACATCAAATCTAAATATCTCTTAAGTAGTTCTCTATTTTCCATTTCTTTTTTTCTGTCTGAGCTGCATTTCAGATAAATCCTTTAGACCTATCTTCTAGCTTAGTATTTCTCTCTGCAGCTATGTCTAATTTGTTTACTAGGGTTTTTATTCTAATGACCATAATTTTCATTTCTAGAGGTTGTCTTTGGGGTTAAAAAATCTAATAATTTTTGCCAAGCTCTTATTTTTGCCAATACTTTAATTCCTTTTTAAAATTTCTTTAAACATATTAAGCATGCTATTTTTAGATAAGAAAATAGCAATGACTGAAGGATTTGTGTTCCTGATTTGATGTTTGTAAATTTATGCTGAATTTCAGTTTCTTTTTTCTTTTCTTTTCTCTTCCTTTCTTCTTCCTTACTTCCTCTCTTCTTTCTTTCTTCTTTCTTTCTTTCTTTCTTTCTTTCTTTCTTTCTTTCTTTCTTCATGAAACAGTGTTTTTAGGAATTCTTAGAGGTCCAAGGATGTAGGTGAATTTCTCCTGACAGAATTTGCAATTGGTTTCTGACAGGTGTCTAAGGTCACTACCATCTTGAGGACTTTGAATTCTTTTCTCAGGGTCTCAGATCACCCAAGCAGTAGGAATTCAAGCCCCAAGTCTATATTAGAGTAGATTTGCTTTCATGGGTCTCCAGTCACTTCTTTCACCAAGAGTTTGCTCGTCACATACTTTGATAGGGTGGATTTTCCCCCTAGTTGTTCCCTGAAATTGCAGATTTATATACAGGCTTCTTCACTTTGACTCCCCAATTTAAGTGACTCTAGGATTTGATGGCTGTCTTTAGCATGGTTATGAACTGCAGTTTTGGGTTACAGAGTTTGATAGATGCCTCCACAGCAGTGAGCAGGAAACATTAACATAGAGGCTGCTCCTTGCAAGGCCCTGTTTGAAGGACTAGCTCTGGGCTGCCTTCTCAGAATTTGGTTTTTGGAATGTTCTTATACTGATAAGGTTGTTTTGTGTGCTGGAAGCACTGAATTGCATTGTATCAACTTTCCCGGTACAATGTGATTTCAGGTGGACACCTGCTTTTCTTCTGAGAGCCTTGAACTGTGGTCATTGTCTACGTGAACAGCCTCCAGGAAAAACCCTGGGCTCTGAGACTTCAGTGGGCTTCTCTGAGCAGAAACACTGCATATGTGTTTGTAGGAGTGCTGATAATAGTGACTCCATCTTTGGTCCCCCATCTTGTTCATGTTTGCTAGATTAGAAATGCCAGCCAATGTCGGGATGGAGGAGGCTTGTTTTGGCCCCCCATAACATCTGTTAGAGATAACATAGTTTTTCCCTTTCCTGATGCCCGGGTGGTGCCTCAAGACCTAATATAAAAGGGTATCTGTCAATTAGGAGCATATAAACCATCTGAGGTGCATGTGAACCCTTTGATCTCATGACAGAATCTGTGGACTGAGGTCTGGACTTTGTGGAGAGTAACTTTGCAGCTGTCGTGGACCCCCTGCGAGTATGTTAGCCTGAATAAAACTCTGTGTAAATGCTATGGAGTGCCTCCTTCATTTTCCAGTCTCAAAGTGCCTTCCAAGTTTGGGGGATAGTTGATTATCCTTCCCCCACCTTTGAACTGTGTTATTGTCCCTCCCTTACTGGTAGGAGGATATCGGAAGCCTGAACCCAGACTCCTCCCGAGTCTACCTGATACACCTTTGCCCCTGGTTGATACTGCTGTGGACCCTTTTGCTGTAATAAATACAGCCATGAGTACAACCTTGTGCTAAGTTCTATGGATCCTTCCAAGGCAGCACTGAATGTGTGGGTGCTCATAGAAGTCCCAGACAGGCAGATCATAATATCAAGACTCAGCTCTCTGAATTCGTGCTTCTACTTCTATTGTAGCCTATTCAAGTTAGCCATGAATTTAAAAATATATGATTCATATAGTTTCCAGAAGCTCTAGGTATTTTTTTTCATGGGGCAACTATTCAGGGTTTCTATTTCCTCAACTGTCTTTAAAAGAAAATAATTTCCAAAATGATTACATCTTCTGTTTCTCACTTTTTCCAAACAGCCAAAAAACCAAAAAACAACAACCTCTCCCTCCCCCAAAAAACAAAACTAATTCTCAGTTTGCCCAGCATTCACTCTGTTAAATCTGAATCGTAGGGAGCAGGGCTCAGAGCCCCCGCTTGCCTCATCCTTTGTACACAGGCACTTGGATGTACAGTTCCAGAACCATCCTCAAAGAGAGGCTACTTTCATGGCCAGTGACTCCAGACCCAGATGGAAGGTTGGGAGAGGGAGGAGCATCTTAGGTTTGCATCAGCTCATTCTCCTCCACCTCTCCCAGCCAAGAGAAATTCCCTGGAAGAATTGTGCAAGAAGCTGGGAGCAACAGCAGGACATTTATTAGCATCACTGCTCAGGAGGGATGGGAAGCAGAGCGGGATGGTGAAGGTGAGTCAGCCAGAAGAGCTTCTGTCACGATCAGTGGGGCAAGGCAGTGGGCACGGCAGTGGAGGCAGGATAGCTGGAGCTGTTGCAGAATCTCTTTTCCCCAGTCTTGTCCTTCTCCCAGGAGCCAGAGGCAGGAACATGCAGTCCAGAAAGAGTCCAGGCTGAACACTCAGGAAAAGCAAGGCTAGATTTCACTCACATGAAGCAGCTTCTTCTGGTCTGTTTCCTAAGGGAGGCAGAGGGGCAAGATAGCCCAGGGAGAGAAGGTGCAAATCCTTTCCTCCAGGGCAGCTTAGTTCTGGAGCCAACCAGATCCAACACTAGCCTCATGGTACCTGACGCAAAGATCCCTAGAATCTCACCATGGATGTGGACTTCCCTGCCTTCCTGGGGTCCTTATCGTGGGGACCACTTGATCAAGGAGTGAGGCTCTCTGAACTGGGCCACCAATGGTGTAGAAAGACAGGCATGATGCCCCTTGGGACTCACTGTAAGGGCTCTTTTCTCCTCCCCAAGCCATGGGCTCTCCATCTCTGTCTCCTCTGGACAGTCTCTCCACCCAAACACAGAAACATACTTTAGGGACTCACCTTACATCGGAGCCTTTTCCAGCAGTACAGACACATGGGGACCAGAGATGCCAGAAGCAGCAGAGCCCAAACCCCCAAGAGCATGGCCTGAAAACTTATGAACAGGACCTGGGGACAGAGGACCAAATCTGTCACCACCAAAGTGCTGCCATCTGTGCTCTGTGCTGTCATGCATTTCCAACCTAGGGTCTCTCTCTACCCCTTCATCCTCAAGTCTGTAGCTTCTTGAGGGGCTGAGGAAGGAGCTGTGCATGGGGGGTAAACGAGTCTAGCATGCAGAGAGCAGCTAGAAACCCCTCTCATCAGACCTCAGTGTCCTTGTTCCGACAGTGAAGGGCTCAGGCTACGATTTGGTGCCCCAGCAGCCCCAAGGCTTGAGAGGATCAAGGGAGAACGTGCATTTAATGCCTTTGCAGTACTTTGCACACTCACAAGGTTAATTCACTTATTATTATTTCAGTGTTTGTGTTTTCCACAAATCTATAACACCCACAATCCCAGGAACTATTTCTAGTTTGTTTAATGCCACATTGGTGGTGACACTAGTCACACTAGGTGTGGGACAGGTAACACAGCCTTACTCTTGTGTTCCATCTTGGTCTTTCTTGCCCACTGCCAGCTGCACCCCTCCCTCTTGCCCCCCTACCTTCAGCATGTTCAGATAGGAGAGACACAGGTGCAGCCTTCTGACTTCTTCTGGACTCGGAGTGCTGGGGGGCGGGGTGCCCCTGTACCAGGTGCTCGAGGAGACATCACAGATAAAGTCTCCAAAATCAAAGTAGCCCTTATAGAAATTATCAGCCCCAATGATGATAGCAGCAATGGCCGTGGAGAAAGCTGCCAGGGCGAGCAGGGTCCTCAGCAAGGCCTGGTGAGCAGAGGAGGCAGAGAGAGACCTTGGAGACTCAGTGTCTCTGGGAGCCCAGTTGGGGAGAGAGGGGTAGGCTCATGTAGCCTATGTGTGTTTGAGCAGAAGGCTTGGTTGGGTGGCCTCCAGCTTCTGGGCCTGGTGCCCACTCCTGCCCTTCCCCAAACTCACCCAGTAGATGCCACCCCGTTTCTCATAAATGAAGGCAACAGCTCCAGCCAGCACAGCCTGGGGAGAGATGGATGAGAGCAGGGCTAACACAGCAGATACAAGCCTTTTAGCTGCCAGTAACACCATCAGACAGAGACAGCCATGGGCTGGTCCTTCCCTGGCACACTGCAGGTGGGCCTGAATTTTTGAGCTAAGCTTTGTCATCTGTAGTAAGCTAATGGTGATGGTTGGGCCAGGATCAAACTCTCGAGGTGGCAGGATCCTCTGTTTTAGGGACATTGGAGAGCCCTCCCTCCCTTCTCCAAAACCTTCCTTTTAAAGCAATGGTGCTTTGTGAAAGTTCCAGATGGTGGATGCCCTAGGATATTGGAGAAGCTCTCAGTGCAGGATGAGTCTCTGGGTGGTCTCTAGTCCAGGCACCCGTCCCAGCAGGTGCTCAGCAACCCCACAACCCGGCTGATAGAACAGGACATCTAGTACATCATGGTAGACAGATGGATTTGAATCCTATCTGCAATTCTAGAACTAATCTGAGTGTTTTGCCTTTGGATAGATGAGGATGATTACTTTTGGCTCCTCTCTCAATAAATGCGTGTGTTTTGCTATTACTCTGTGAGTGTGGGCATGCCAAAGGGCCCCTCAGTGCTACCATGACCTGCCCCCAAGCCCTTGTTGCACACACCCATGTGTTGACATTCATCACTGTCATTCAGTGACCCCTATTGGATTCCCACTGTGTACAGGGCCCGCACAGGGCACCAGGAAATGATGAAGAGTTGACTTTATCTTGTAGAGTATACACTCTCTAGTATGTTCTTCCTCCTCATCTCAATGCAAGTGTCTGGAAATCAGCTATGTCCTAGAGCCTTGGTTGATGTTTGCTGAATTGGGGTGAAGTGGCCCACCTGGTGGGAGAAGGCCGGGGCAGGAAACCAGGATAGCTGGCCGGTCGACTTTGGACAGACCACCACTTTCCTTGGCTGTTTTTTCATCTGCATTCTCAGCCTAGAATAACTGAGGGACTTTTTGATTGCTGACATTTTATAGTACCATGGATGATGTTGCTGGTGCTGATGGTGGTGGTTTATCACCTCTGATAGGAGGTGAATCTGCCCCTTCTTGGCCTGTCAACCATCCCCTCGCCGCACTCACCACAGCCCCTGTCCAGATGGCAGCTCCTGAGTTGCACAAGGGGGAAGAGTAGAAGATGTACAGGAAACTCCCTAGAACCCCACTCAACACCCCCAGCACGATCTGTACCACCTGGAGGAAAAGAGAAGAACTAAGAGCTGATTGCCAGATGCCTGGGCCCAGGAGCAACCTTCTGCCCCCAAGTCTCAGGCAGCTTTGAGGATTCCAGGTATAAACAGTTGGAACCCCCCATGGAAAAGAAATGGAGAAGGGAGAAGAGAGGAGGGAGAGCCAGCCCACGCTGGGTCTGGAGGAGGGGAGAGGATGGCTCAGGGCTCCACCACGTGGGACTTTAAATGGCCATGTCTCTCCCGCACCCTTTTAGCCCAAAGCCCACTCTGCCTACAGCTTTTATGGAGAAGGCCAGTAAGTACATAAAAAAGTCAGAAATGGAGCACAGGAGATCTTGATTTCTAATAAGATAAAACTGGCTCAGCATCTGATTCAGAGAGGCTGGTAAGGAGTGTGCACAGCAAAAGAAAGTTCTTCTTTTCCTGATGTGGGGAGCATGGGCACCCCTCTGGGCCCCTACTCACCCAGGAGGCCACCAGTATCCGGCTCCTGCTCCTGGTCTGGGAGACGGCGCTGGAGATGGGGGAACGAAGCAAGGAGCATCCACTTATCAGGAGTTTGGCCAGAGCTGACTCCTGGTGGATGTGCACATCAATGTGGGTGGGCTGCAGGGCTCCAGGGGCCACCTCATCACTCTCTACTGTCCCCATGCCCGTGGACATCTTTCTGGGAGGGAGGAGGAAGGTAGTGTCACGGAGAGCATTGGCAGAATGTTTCCAAAGATTTCACTGGCCTTTGGGATTGGTGGAGGTCCCTGATCACAGAGCAACATCCCTGGCCCTTTCTTGAGAGGTGTCCTGTCAGCAGAGCCTAACTCTCCTGGTGCTGTGGCAAATGCTGAGCCCTCTGGAGCCTCCCCTTTCACCCTCAACCTGCTGTCCCCCCATCCTCCCATGGCCTTGAGGTCTGGACCAAGCAGTGCCCTGGATTCCTCACCTCTCCAGACTCTTTTCCCAACCTGCATGTGCCATCGCGGTCCCCACCCGGAGCCCTTGGGCTCCTGGGAAGAACCCAAGTGACCGGCTGCCAGGTGAACTTCTGTTGCCGCAGGTGCTCCACAGAGGGTCCGGGGACCCCCCTCAGCCCCTAAACACCTCCCTCTCTACCAACAGCCATTCAGCTCTGCACAACCTTTTCAAGCTGCGCTCCCCACTCCCACACACATCACACACAAGGAAGGACCAAGTTGTGTGCCTGTGGAGGTGGAGGTCAAGGCCAGACTGACTTGGTATCAAACAGAGACACACCTGCCTTCTGCTCCTGCCACCTTCCTGGAGTCCATTCTCCACAGGCAGTTGGTCTCTCCCTCCCACCATCCTCAGCAAGTTCTGGACCAGGCTTTGGAGGCTTGTGAGGGGACGGATGGGAGTCCGGTGGGGAGGGGTCCTGGGAAAGGGCTGCCTGGCTGTGGGCTTGCCTCACCTGCTCTCTCTTTGGGTTTCCGGATGGGGGACGGCAGGGAGTGTGCCAACAGGGAGGGCTGAGCTGGAGCTGGGCACCAGGAGGATGGAGGAAGAGGTTGATAGAACACCAGAGGGGCAGGGTGGAGGAGGGGCAGGCTGAATTTTAGCCGCAGCCTCTCTGGAAGACAGCCCAGGCAGAAGGGCCCCTGTGTGGGGGGTTTCCAGCTGCCAGTACATCCTTGGGCTCCAGCTTGGAGAGCATGGGGGCAAGGTGGGTGGCCTGGGAGTCCATAGAGGTGATCAGCCCAGGGAAACCCTGGGAAGCTTTCCTCTCCCCAATGGCCACCTGGGCAGGTGCTTTCTGAACACAGATCTGCCAGTGCTGTGAGTGTGTGTGTGTGTGTGTGTGTGTATGTGTGTGCACTCCCATGCGCGCAGTCTCTTTCCTCCACCCCTCACCAGCCTGGTTATCTACTCAAGACTGGACCCCCCCCAGAGGGGCCCATTTGCCTCAGCCTTTTTCTGGGAAGTTGCGGTGCTGAAGGTCAGGCCCTCCTGCCTCTACCCCTGGCTTCTGCTCTTCTTCTCCTTCCTACCCGCTGGCAGGGGCTCCCAGAGGACAGCAGGTGAGCAGGGCCCCCACATGCCAGGTGGCCCCTTCCCTGGAGACTCTCACCACAGGACATTTTTCTCTTGCAGAGTCTCCAAAGCCAGTTCCCAAAGCCCCCATCCTATCTCACAGGATGCTGCTTGCCCCCATTCCCAGTTCCTATAGGACCTGCTTGGGGGTGGCGGGATGCCCTAGACAGAATGTGACCTGGGGAAGGGAGGGACATGTACTGGCTGCAGCAGCCTGGCTCTCTATCACCTCACCAGACCTCACCCTACCTTCATTGCCAGTGCAGTGGCTGAGACTCAGGTGGTTTGGTGGTGAGAAGTCCTTCAGAGTGAAGCTGGAAAGTGGAGGGCCCTGATGTGGCAGGGGTCTGGTGGTGTGGGAGGGGAGTTCTCATGGGATTGGCCTGGTCCAGAGGTAGAGCAGGGGGCTCAGCTGAGCTGGGATTGTAATGTGTTGGGGGAAGTGGTGGTTCCCAGGAGGCTCAGAGAGGGCTGTTCCGTGATGCTGGCTCCTGGGACCGCAGGGGAGATCTGGCTGGAATCCAGCCGGACATCCTTATGTATGTCTATCAATAAGTCTGAACCTCCTTGTGTGTCTGCAGGACTGTCAAACACCTGTCCTTTTTACCTCCAAAAAGACCAGGTAGGTGTAAGTATGGCACTTCTCTGAAAAGAACATAGAATACAAAGGGAAGACTTTAGGATTGCCATCATTGTTGTTGTTAGAATTGTTACTGATATGATTATGATTTCCATCATTGATGCTGAAGTAGGATGCCCATTAGAATTACTATGGAGGGTTGCTTTTGGAGGTGGGCAAGTTGATTCCAAAGTGCATATGGAGAAGTAACCTAGCAAAAATGGCCATGAAAGAAAAAAATAACATGAAGGGTTATGAAATGACTCAATTAAATATCCTCATTTTTACTCCATACCTTTTTAAAGATTTACTCCATATTCATTTAATTAAAAATTTCTTACATTTATTTGTTTTTTGAGAGACAGAGTGGGAAAGAGCACGAGTGGAGGAGGGGCAGAGAGAGAAGGAGACACAGAATCTGAAGCAGGCTCCAGTCTCTGAGCAAGCGTTCAGCATACAGCCCGATGTGGGGCTCGCACCCACAAACCGTGAGATCATGACCTGAGCTGAAGTCAGACACTTAACCGACTGAGCCACCCAGGTGCTCCTCATTTAATTTTTTAAAATAAATTTACTCCATACTCATTAAAAATTTTTTAAATTTTTTTTGGAGAGAGAAGGGAGAGGAGCAGGGAAGGGGGCAGAGGGAGAGAGAGAAAGAATCTCAAGCAATCTCCATGCTCAGCGCGGAGCCCACAGGGCTCCATCCCATGACCCTGGGATCATGACCTGAGCCGAAATCAAGAGTCAGACACTCAGCTGACTGAGCCACCCAGGCACTCCATAAACCCTATACTCATAAGTAAAATTGTGGCAATGGTACCCGACTCATCAGAAACACCAATGGGTGGAGTATAAAGACTAGAATAGCCCTGAATTCCAATGAGAATTTCGTTTTTGCTCAAGGGAACATTTTGAACCAGTAGGACAAAGATAATATATTCTTCAAACAGACCTTATCCTTCAGAAGTTAACCATCTGGGGAAAAAAACCCCATAACAACTTGGACCCATACATTCCAACTTACAAGATAAATCCCAGATGGATTGACATTTAAACGTGAAATTGTAAAGAAATATTTGGAAATCATATCACAGATGGCAATTTTTTGAATACGCAAAGAACTCCTACACAAAACAAAACAGTAAAAATGAGAAGGACATAGGATATGAACAGAGAGCTCACAGAAGAAGAGAAAAAAATGGCTCTTAGACATAGGAAACAATGACCAATATCATTCATAATAAGAGAATTATGGATTGAAATTATACTGGAATAGTCACAGAAAGCAGATCAGTGGTTGCCTCAGGCCAGGGGTTGGGGGGCCTACTGGGCAGGGAACATTGCAGAACCTTTTGCAACATAGAAATGTTCTCTATCTTGATTGTAGTTGGGGTTGTACAAATGTATGAATTTGTCCAATGTCGCTGAGATATACACTGGAAGGGGGCAGTATATTACATAAAACTAATTAAAATCTAAAATGAAATGTAATTTTCCTGATATGCATTCGAAAAAGACTTAAAGATTTGCTGACACCTTCCTCTGGTCATGGAGAGGGGCAGTGGAGCTTCTTCCATCTTGCTCCTAAGTGTGAATTTCATGGGGTAGCTCCATAGAGGGCAGTATCTATTCAAGTGACAAATGCTTATCCCATTTACCTGCCAATTGTTTGTAACCAATTATTCACTGGTTTGTAAGAGACAATTATTGTTTGCAAGAGAAAATAAATGTCTATCAATAGAAGACTGCTTAAAATTCATGATGCGTTCCTACAACAGAATACTTTGCAGCTGGACAAATGAGTGAGAAAGGATCATTTTTGAATACAGTTCTGTGAACAAATCATTGTGCAGACAGTGTATGTAGTATCCTGCCATTTGTGGACAAAGGGGGAAGATAATATTTTTATATGTTTTTGTGTGCAAAAAATGTCATTGTAGGATATAGAATAAAATGATAATATTAGTTTCTGACTAGAAGACAACTAGGTGGTGGGAGAGCAAGAGGAGAGGGAGGGTTTTAAAAGTATACCCTTTTATATCTTTTGAATTTTTTCACCATATGGAAGTGTCATGTGTAAATATGTATACTAAGTAAATAATTCAGATTCCTTTCTTTGTCCAACCCAAGACCCAGACAAACCATATCAGACAATTCTGGGGAGAGACCCAAGAATATACGTGGTGAAGAACTCTAGAGGTGATTTGGATTTGCATCGCAGATTAAGGCCACGGTGACATTGATACTTGCTCTGGAAAGACCCTTTGGATGTTGACAAGGGACCGTTTTCTCTCCTTTCACTCAGGTGACATATTTCTTTTTATCTTACTTGGTTCCCAGACCTCACTTCCATACATCTTCTTCCCAGCAGGAAGGATGACCCAAAATATGGTGACTGTGAATGGAGTCGATGTGGCCTCTACGCTGTCCCAGCCCACTCACATCAACATCCACATCTACCAGGAATCATCTTTGGCACAATTGTTCAAAGCTGGGGCCTCCCTGAAGGAGCTTTTTTCTCATCCTCTGGACACTAGCCCTTTCAAGGCCAGGATGAGCTATGGGCAGCTGGCACTGGGGGTAAGAGTGGCAGGTACTGCAGAGGTTGGTAACTCTCCTTCCATAGGATGGAAAAAAAAGTGGGTTGACTCCTCATGAGAACTTACTAATTGTATCCCATCTTTTTTGGGAAAAGAAAGTTTTAGCAGGTTCCCCACACACTTAGATGGAAAAGAATGATGGGCCTCTTCTTTGGTACAGCACGGGCTGTCCCAGCTGGAGGTGGGGGATAGGTGGAAGAATCCCTGGGGGCTGTTAGCTCAGTTGAATGGAACCCATGTGAACTGAGGGCCTGCAGATGTGAGGCAATATGATAAGCACTTCAGGGAGAACTACAGAGAGAATCCCTAGGCTGTAACCTAAAAGTGCTCAACATCCATCAGAGGGGATCAGATCACTATACGCATAACTAGAATTAAAGGTAAAGCGGGTGAGATCCTTGGGAATTGACCTGCAGGAGTTGGCATCTGAGCCAGACCTTGAATGGAGGAAGAGTGCATGTAGACAGAGGTGAAAGATGGAAGAAAAAAAAAATCCCACGTCAGGAGAATGGCAGGAGCAAGGAGGGAGAAGAGAGTATGCATCGGGCAAGTCCCGTCAGAGTAAAGAGAATGAGGTTTCTGGCAGATCAGACTGGAAATGCAGCCTAGGGCCCTATTGCTGAGAGCCCTGAGTGACAAGGTGAGAAGTTGTCCTGAATCAGCATCAGTGGTGGGAAGGCTGTGGGTGGCTTCTGAGCAGGAACCTGGGCTCTGGGCTGCCTCACAGCTGGGAATTGTCCAGATAAGAAGGGTGGAGGGTCTGCACCTGCCTGGGTCACAGTAGAAATGACAAAGAAACAGAGGAGTCAACATTATCTGTAAATGATGTCTCTGTTACTTGGGAGTGGGTGGGCTTGGGGTACAAAGGAGGAAAGGAATCCAAGAACATGCTGAGGTTTGGAGTGTGGGTGACCAGGGAAGTGAGGTCCTGGAAGTCAGGAGAATAAGACACTGGGGGTGCAAGTGAGGTGTGGAACTTGGACATGACAGATCTGAAATGCTGCCGGGATGTGTAGGTGTTGACGTCCAAGAGACTGTTGGGTTCTCCAGGAAGCAGGTGCTGAGTCAAGAGTTCAATGTGCAATGTCACAGTGTGACAGCTATGGAATGAAAAAGGAGGGAGCAAGATTGGCAAAGGGAGCCACCAGAGCATGATGCAGTCCTGATAAGGTCTCTGCCAGCCCAGTACGGGGCTCCAGAGCAAGGACTGCCCATTATCGGATGCCATGTTGGATGAAAGTGGCCCTCATACCACTGCCCTGCTTCACCAGTGGCCAGTTGGCCATCCCCAAAGAGTGTGCCCATGGCTTGAAAGATGAGGGGACCCTGAAAATGCTGACCACTGAAAGCCGTCAGCCAACACAACTCTTTTTTTCTCTTGAAGGGAGTCCTTTCATCCCATCTTGGATGGGATGATGGGATTCCCAAGGGACAATGAGGAGAAAAAAGTGAGAATCATCAGGTAGGATGACAAAGTGTGATATTTAGGAAAACGTAATGATAAGAATTCACATCAGAGGGATGGTGAAGAGCCATGATATGCTTGCTGGTTCATGGATGTAAAGGGGCCAGAACCTTCTAGAATCAGAGCTGCAGAGAGGTCAAGACAGGAAAAGGAGAGGAAAGACAGCTAGGTAGGAGCTGGGTGGCCATTCCTGGGGCCTGTGGACTGGTGGAAAGGGACCTGGCTTTTCACCTTGTCTTTCAGGTGACCCAGATATTGCTGGGGGCTGTGAGCTGTGCCCTTGGAGTGTTGCTGTGCTTAGGGCCCTGGATAGAGCTGTGTGCCTCAGGCTGCGCCTTCTGGGCAGGGTCTGTGGTGAGTAAGGAAGGGGCTGTAAGCTCAGTGGGAGGCAAGTGGTTATGGGTGAGGAGAAAGTTCCTTTGGATCTGGGTCAGGGATTTGGGGAAGAAACCAAACACCCGGATCCAAATGCCCTTTGCCATGAGGAAGGTGCCTTAAGGGACAAGCAAAACCCTTTTACTCTCTACATCCCTCCCTAAGGCCAGGCTGGGAAGGATGGGGCAGCTGTAATGGAGCCCATCACAAGTGTCCATATGCTTACTTTCTTTGTCAGTCCTTCGGATCCTGCTTCAAATCAGCAGTCCTGGGAATAAATGAGGGGTCATTTCAGGAGGGTAAACTGGAGGCCTTTTCCTGTGTCTTGTCTTTCCAGGCTATTGTAGCAGGAGCTGGGGCCATTGTCTATGAGAAGCACCGGGGAAAACTTTCAGTGAGTCTTGGGTGTCCTCTGCCCCCTCCTATGTCTGTTTTTCTGCCCTAGTTTTCGGTCTTCTTCCCTTTGGTCCCTGATACCTTGGGATCTTTGCTACTGGGGGGATGGGGAGGGATTTCTGGGCCAGGAAGTGAAGAAGAAGAGACAAGTTTGGAGCCAGGACCTTATGGCTCTATCCTTAATAAGGAGGGTCTGAGCCCCTGCACTTCTCCCTTTTAGGGCTGCATATCAGGTCTGCTCATGCTGGCTGGTGTCGCCACAGCCATGGCTGCTGTTGTCCTTTGTGTGAATAGCTTAACCTGGCAAAGTGATGGCTTCTATGACATCGACTATGTGTGTGATTACCCAGAACCTGCTGCCACAACCACTGGGTACCAAGAGACATGGCAAAGAAGTCACAAGTCACATTGGACAGAGGATAGATGTAAAACCTACATGCAAATACTGATGGTGAGAAGAGTCCAGTCTTCCAGAGATCCATCACAAGGCTCTATTCCCAAGGAGCTAGGGCACCGGAGGGCAAAGTTGTAGGCTTTTTGAGCGTGGACCTAGGTCTGTGGTTCAGGAGGTTTTAACTTAGCTGGAGACATATTTCAGACCCTCATAGCATGAGAATTCCCTGAATCAAAGGGAATGAGGAGCAAAGAGGAGACACTGAAGAGAGGACATCATGGAATACCCTTCTAGCTTTCCTGGTGTGCCCCTGTCCCATTTACCTATTGTTGTATAACACAACACCCAACATGTTGTGGCTTAAAACTAACTTGTTATTACTTTTTACATTCTGTGGGTTGGCTGGACTCAGGCAGTCTTCACTTGGGTTTTTTTTCATGCAGTTGTAGTCGGATGTCAGTTGGGGGTGAAGTCGTCTGAGAGCTCATTTGGGCTGGATCTCCAAGATGGCTCTCACATGGCTGGGAGCCCAGCTGAAGCCATCAACCAGAGAGCCTACAATGGCTCCTGCATGCGGCTTGGGCTTGGGCTTCTCATGGCATGGCAACTAGGTTCCAACAGGAAGTATCTCACTGTGCATATTTTAAGAGGCAGGAAATGGAAACTGCCAGGCATAGTGTCACCCTCCACTGTATTTTATTGTTCAAAACAATTATAGGCTGTTCCAGATTCGAGGGGTGGAGAAATAGACCTGCCTCTTCATAAGGTGTGGTAAGGTCACATTGCAGACCACTATGGCGTAGAGCTGTCACTGTCCAGTAGTTGGAAAATGCACTCCGTTTTTGTGGGAAGTAGTTGGTTGGATAGAGTCTGATACCTGGCTGGGTTGATAAGATGGTTGTAAGAGCAGAATCAGAGGAGCAGGCTCCTGACTATCTCTTTTTCTTCCTTCATCTCTAGAACTTGTTCCTAGGAATCCGTGCTCTGCTCCTGGCTGTCTGTGTCCTGCAGGTCATTGTATCCTTGGCTTCCCTGAGCGTGGGTCTTCGAAGCTTGTGTGGCCAGAGCTCTCGGCCCCTGGTGAGTTTTCGAGGATGCACTGGGGAAAGAATGGGTCTATTTGGTGAAGCTCTGGGAACATGGAGGGTCATCAGGGAGCACAGCTCAGCTGCTTTCTGGAACTTGGCTGAGCCCTTTGCTGTGCGAGGAGCATGTGCCAGCACCGTGTCTGGGTTGGCCTCTGCCCTCTGCCTCTCCAGGCCCTCCTTTGCCCCTTTCTGTCCCAGATCTCTGGCTAGCTCACCCTCCTCTGTATCTTTTCCTTCCCCTCCTCTTTCCTTTCCCAATTTCAAGTTCTATGAAGCTAACAAGGTCCTGTCTTTTCTCCCACAATTATTGACTTCTCCCTGGTTTTTTCAGGATGAGGAAGGGGCAGAGAAGGAGCTACTGGGAGAGAATTCAGTGCCTCCCTCTCCCTCCAAGGAGAAGACCATGGATGCCATCATCCTGTGAGCCGCCAAAGACCCTGCCTGGGCTCCCACATGTCCCTGATGGGAGTAGCCCAGCGCTACTGGGGAGGACAGCACCCACTCCCCAGGACTCCTTGCTGACCTGCCCTTCACACTTGCCTCTCTTTAGGCCACTGTCCCGGCCCTCCTCCTCTCCCCACTGTTCCCATTGCAGTGGCCTCAAGTCATTGAACAGGTGTTGTCGCATTTTCTCCAGCGCTAATTAAACAGAAACAACAGGAAAAATCATTTTGCCCGGAAAAGATGTGGTCTCCCTTTGTTTATGCACACAGTGTGCTGTGAAGCGACTTACTCTGTGTTGATACATATTGAATTAAATGAGGGCCAGTTTGTGACATGGAAACAAAGTCCCACTAAGACTAAATTTAATTATGTTCTGCTCTATATCCCAAGTGGCAAACTTCCTTTTTTCGATTTCCTTCTATTCAGTGTAAAGTGAAAATAATTCTCATATACCGTACTTAGAATCTTTTTACCTATTGAATTTGTCTTTAAGCATCCATAATTTTGACTATAACTTTCTTTGGGATTTATGGGACTATGTGAGGCATGGAGCAAGACTTTTTTTTTTTAATGCTTTTTATTATTTATTTTTGAGAGACAGAGCACGAGTGGGGGATGGTTAGAGAGAGAAGGAGACACAGAATCCAAAGCAGGCTCCGAGCTCTGAGCTGCCAGCACAGAGCCTGACTTGGGGCTGGAAACCACGGACCGCTAGATAATGACCTGAGCCTATATCGGATGCTTAACTGATGGCTCCAAGCTCTGACTGAGCCACTCAGGTGCCCCTGGAACAAGACATTTTCCTCCCTCCCTTCTTTCCTTCTTCCTTCCTCCTTCTTCCTTCCTTCCTTCCTTCCTTCCTTCCTTCCTTCCGCCTCTCTTTCTCTTCTTTCTGCAGTAATTTGTTAGTTCTTTCCCTCTACACACACACACACATGCACATACCTATTATTTTTCACTTTCATTTTAAATGATATGAGGAATTTTTACAACTTTTTTCATTTTCAGGGTGCCCAAATGACTCAGTCGGTTGAGCATCTGACTCTTGATTTCAGCTCAGGGTTGTGGGATTAAGCCCCGCATTGGGTTCCTCACTGAGTGTGGAGCCCGCTTAAGATTCTCTGTCTCTCTCACTCTGCCTCTCTCTCCTCTTGTGCATTTTTCCTTTCTCTTTCTAAAATAAAAAGAAGAAGAAAAAGAAAGGAAAATAGCTAAAATTTTTTTCACTTAAAAAAATTTTTTAATGTTTTATTTATTTTTGACAGAGAGAGAGAGAGAGAGAGAGAGCATGAGCAAGGGAGGGGCAGAGAGAGAAGGAGACACAGAATCCAAAGCAGGCTCCAGGCTCCAAGCTGTCAGCACAGAGCCCAACGCGGGGCTTGAACTCACAGACCGCGAGGTCATGACCTGAGCCAAAGTCAGATGCTCAACTGACTGAGCCACCCAGGAGACCCTTTTTTCACTTTCTTTATACACCTATAAAAATATATTATAAATATATAGATGTAAGCATTTCTGAAGGGTAAGAAAGCAGGTTATGGTCTGTAGAGTTAACAAGTCATAGTGAGTCTGACTATCTGATTCCAACGTAGCCAGCAGCCTTGTACCTCCATGTGGCTTTATGAAATCTCTGTGAAGTGGGATTTATCACTCCTTAGCAGACCACGGGAAGAACTGGTCTTCAAATCCAGGCAGACTGGCTCAGAGCCTCAACCTTCACCCACCACACAGTGCTGCCTCACTGGGTTGTGCTGAACAGATGTAGAGCTGCTAACATGAGTGAAGGATGGCCCTGCACATGGGGGTTCAGAATAGAAGGTCTGTGCCTGTCACCCCAGGGCCCCTTACCACCTCGTCCTTGATAGAGGGTTGTAAATAAGCTTGTGGAAGAAAAGGTCACAGAGATGAGACAGAAATATGTTCAGAGTACTGAACAGGGGTTGGCAAATTTCACCCTGAGGGTCAAGTCCCATCTGTCACCTGTTTTGTCAATAAAGTTTTATTGAAACATAACCACACCCATTTGTTTACACATTGCTTTAAAGGCAGAGTGGAGTGGCCTCAACAGAGACTGAATGGCCCACAAAGCCTAACATATTTACTAGCAGACCTTTTACAGAAAAAGTTTGCCATCCCCTGGTGTAGGGGACCACAGTGGGGAGAGTGGCTAGTTCTACTGGGTGATTGACGGCAGCCTATATTCTTTTTTTTGGTTTGTTTAATTTTTTAATGTTTTTATTTATTTTTGAGAGAGAGAGAGAGAGAGAGAGAGAGAGACAGAGCACAAGCCAGAGGGCCAGAGAGAGAGGGAGTCACAGAACCAGAAGCAGGCTCCAAGCTCTGAGCTGTCAGCACAGGGCCCAATGCAGGGCTCGGACTCATGAACTGTGAGATCATGACCTGAGCTGAAGTCGGACACTTAACCAACTAAGCCACCCAGGAGCCCCAGGAGCCTATATTCTTGCTGCCTCAAGTGTCAATCTGCCCCCAGATGCACTGGCCTGTGTCATAGGCAACTCAGGGAGATTGCTAGAGATACAAACCCTGCCCCACCCCAGACCTGCTGGATAAAAATTTGTATTTTCACAAGATGTACAGGTGGTGTTTCATGTGCTGAACACATTTTGAGAAGCATAGGGATAGATAATGACACCTTGCTGGGGAGAATTCAGATACGGAACATGGCCCCTTGAATTAAATCTTTTTGTTTTAGTTCTTTGTATGAGCTTGTCAGATGCTATTAGTTTCTGTGCATCAGTGTTTCTAAACCAGTCCATTTATGGCCAGATCAGATAGAAGTGGTTTTCATTTTTCATTCTGGTAAATAAATGTCAACTTGATGAGGCGGTTTTTTTGGGGGTTTTTTGGATGTTGTTGCACGAAATGGTCTCTTACTGTCGGAGTCTGGCAACTTCCCCCTGAAGTTGCTAAGTCTCTGAGGGTGGAGCTCCCTCCATCTCATCCCTCTCCCCTCCCCCATTTCCTCTATTCCTGCCTCCCCTGCCCTCCCTCTCCTCACTCTGTGACTAGCCCTGGATGTTTCTGAATCTTTTTCTTTTCTGTAGGAAATCAGATGTGAAACCCCTCTCCCCTTGCTTTTGTTTACTTAGAAAAACCAACAGCTATTCGTCTATTTGCACAGCTTGGTCTTGGTGGTGAAACTGTATATATAGATGGAAATGACCTCATGACCCTGACATGGGTCAGGCAAGTAATCCTAAGCTTTATTTACATTTATTGAAGGATTTAAAACCAGAGTATAGACAGGAAATTGTTCTATTTTTATTTCCTAATCACTGCTTTTAACTGTGTTTTGTCAACTCCTCATTTCCGCATTGGATATGAGGTCCTTCAGCATCAGGGCCAGGTTCCAGATTCCAAAACCTGCACATGGTCTCACATTTGGTGTTCAAGACCCAGTCCTATTCATTTTCATTAGTTTTTTATTGTTTATTTAAAAAAAATTTTTTTTTTACATTTATTTATTTTGGGGACAGAGAGAGACAGAGCATGAATGAGGGAGGGGCAGAGAGAGAGGGAGACACAGAATCGGAAGCAGGCTCCAGGCTCTGAGCCATCAGCCCAGAGCCTGACGCGGGGCTCGAACTCACGGACCGCGAGATCGTGGCCTGAGCTGAAGTCGGACGCTTAACCGACTGAGTCACCCAGGCGCCCCATTTATTGTTTATTTTTAAATGTTTATTTATTTTGAGAGAGAGTGTGTGTGTGAGAGTTTGAGCAAGGGAGGGACAGAGAATGAGGGAGAGAGAGAGAGAGAGAGAGAGAGAGAGAATCCCAAGGAGGCTCTGCACTTTTAGCACAGAGCCGGGTACGGGGGCTGGAACCCATGACCGGTGACTTCGTGATCTGAGCTGAAGTTGGATGCTTAACCGACTGAGCCACCCAGGCTCCCCACCGTCCATTATTTAAAACTTCACTGGTCAGAGCTTGGCTCCCCTGCTCCAGTGTAGACCAGGATGCTAGACTGGGAGGGACCGGAAGGAACTGTACCCCACTCTGGGAGGCACCAGGCAATTCCCCCGCCCTCTGCTTCATTTGCTGCAAATGGGAAAACTTCCTGGAAAAGTATGTCCAAAAGACAGAGCGCCGAGACGGTGGGAAGGGGAAGGCTTTCTGGCAATGGGAATCTTCCTTAACTATTTCTGGCCCTTACAAAACACAGTCTTTTCAGATACATTTCTGAGAACAAGGTCAAACCCCATTGTCTCAAATCGCACAAAGAAAGCCCTGGAGCCTCATGTCCAAAGAACTTTCTCTCTCTCTCTCTCTCTCTCTCTCTCTCTCTCTCTCTCTCTCTTTCACACACACACACACACACACACACACACACAAAATGTGCCATGAAAGTTTAGGAAAAACCGTGGACTTTATTTTAAACATTCCTTCTGAAAGTAGGAAGGAGACATGACAACTGTTCGTTTTCACCGCTAGGGGCTGCTGTGGCCGTCGTCAGTATTTTCTGGCTGAGTTCATTTCTCTCTCTCCCCTCTTGAGGCGCCCCCTCCTCATTCATGAGGATTTCATGTTTTGTTTTTGTTTGTTTTTGTTTTTAGTGGATTCCCTTGACATCTTAAAAAAAAACCCAAATAACAACAACAACAAACTTGCGCACTTGACCAAAAGGTGATCAATATCCTATCCTCTATCTGAAAAATACAATGCCTTTAGAGGATTCCTTGCTACATGCCATTCTTGTCTTGAATTTTAAGTTCTATCTTGATTTATTTTAATCTCACAAATTGGATATCTTATTTTTTTGGTGTGCTCAATGTTTGTTCAGATTTGCTTATTTTTTTACTAAGAACAGAACGCTCTCCTTTTCTTCTTGTAATTCAGGCCTTCTTTCTGATACTGGTTTTCTTCTTAAGTTACATCCTTTCTAAGTTTCTTTAAAAGTAAAGGTCTCACCTCACATCTGTCAGAATGGTTAAAATTAACAACTCATGCAACAAAAGATATTGGCGAGGATGAGAAAGGGAACACTTTTGCACTGCTGGTGGGAATGTAAACTGGTGCGGCCACTCTGGAAAACAGTATGGAGGTTTCTCAGAGATTAAAAATACAGCTACCCTACGACCCAGCAATTGCACTATTAGGTATTTACCTGAAGGATACAAAAATGCTGATCTGAAGGGGCCCATGCACTCTCCTGTTTATAGCAGCACTGCCAACAATAGCCAAGGGGCGCCTGGGTGGCTAAGTCGGTTAAGTGTCCGACTTCGACTCAGGTCACGATCTCGCGGTGGGTGAGTTCGAGCCCTGCGTCGGGCTCTGGGCTGATGGCTCGGAGCCTGGAGCCTGCTTCCGATTCTGTGTTTCCCTCTGTCTCTGCCCCTCCCCCGTTCATGCTCTGTCTCTGTCTCAAAAATAAATAAACGTTAAAAAAAAAAAACAATAGCCAAAGTATGGAAAGAGCCCAAATGTCCATTAACTGATGAATGGGTAAAGAAGATGTGGTGTATATATATATATATACACACACATATATATGTATATATATATATACACACATATATATGTATATATATATACATATATATGCTTATATGTGTATATATATGTGTGTGCATATATATATATATATATATATATATACATACACATACAATGGAGTATTTCTCGGTGATCAGGAAGAATGAAATCTTTGCAACTATGTGGATGAAACTAGAGTGTAATATGCTAAGTGAAATAAGTCAGTCAAAGAAAGAGAAATATCATATGATTTCACTCCTATATGGAATTTAAAAACACAATAGATGAACATAGGGGAAGGGAAGGGAAGGAAAAATAAGATAAAAACAGAGAGGGAGGCAAACCATAAGAGATTCTTAAATACAGAGAACAAACTGAGGGTTGCTGGCAGGGTGTTGGCGGGGGGCAGGCTAAATGGGCGATTAGCATTAAGGAGGGCACTTGGGATGAGCACTGGGTGTTATATGTAAGTGATGAATCACTAAATTCTATTCCTGAAATCATTATTATACTATATGTTAACTAACTTGGATTTAAATTTAAAAAAAAGAATGCATAAAATACTAAAACAGAAAAAAAAAGTAAAGGTCTCTTGGTGGTAAACCTTTTTAGTTTGTATTTATCAGAATATTCTTTATTATACCCAGCTCAAGATAAACAGTTTCACTGGACATACAATTCTAGCTTTTGCTAAATGCAACTGATTCTGGTTGCTCCTTAAAATCTTTTCCCTTTCTTTGGTGTTTTCAAGATTTTCTTCAAAATGTGTTGGTGCATATGAATTTGTTTTCCCTTGAAAAAGCCTTCCTGAGGAATTATTTTAAAGAATTCTGAATCTTGGAATTCACACTTTTCTTTTTATATTATTTTTTTATTTTAACTTTTTTAAATGTTTATTTTTTTGGGGGGGGAGGGGCAGAGAGAGAGGGAGACACAGATTCTGAAGCAGGATCCAGGCTCCCAGCTGTCAGCACAGAGCACAACTCAGGGCTCAAACTCATGAACTGAACTGTAAGATCATGACCCGAGCTGAAGTCCAATGCTTAACTGACTGAGTCACCCAGGTGCCCCCACACTTTTATTTTTAAAACCTGGGAACCTCTGAATTATGTCTTTGATCAGTCCTTTTCCCGGGTTCTCCCCTGTAATTCCTTCTGAAATCAAAATGAGACATGCATTAGACCTTCACACTCCAGCCCCTGATCTCCTTGTTCCCTTCCTGATTTCCATTTTTCATCTCTTTGTTTCTACTTGTTTCATTCCGGATAAATTCTTCATAATTATTTACCACGTTCACTCATTACTGCCTAAGTTATAACAGTCTGCTTTATTTTTGAGAGAAAGAGAAAGGGGGAGGGGGAAGAGAATGCACTCATGAAAACAGAGGAGGAGCAGAGAGAGAGAGAGAGAGGGAAAAAGACAATCCCAAGGAGGCTCTGCTCTGACAGCACAGAGGGGAGCTGGATCTCATGAACTGTGAGATCATGACCTGAGCAGAAATCAAGAGTCGGATGCTCAACCTACTGAGCCACTCAGGCGTCCCTGTAACAATCGGCTTTTAACTATTCTATTACATTTAAAATTCTTATTAAATATCTCTAGACATTATATTCACTTCTTTTTCAAATCTTCCTCTTTTCTGTTTTTTTAATGTTTATTTTTGAGAGAGAGAGAGAGAGAGAGAGAGAGAGAGAGAACGAGCTGGGGAGGGGCAGAGAGAGCAGGAGGGCAGAGGATCCGAAGCGGGCTCTGCACTGACAGCAGACAGCCCGACGCACGGCTCGAACTCATGAACCATGAGATCATGACCTGAGTCGAAGTCAACCGACTGAGCCACCCAGGTGCCCCAAATCTTCTGGCTCTCCTGATCCTCTCTTGTTCCTCAGCCATGCCACTGAGGATGTCTTATATTTCTTTAAAAGCTTACTGCATTATTTATTTTATTGTCTGTAGGAAATAATACCAAAGTTTGAAGGTTTGAAGTCTTTGTTGTTTTCTCCTAACCTACTCTCACTAACGATATCTAATTTATTTTTATATACAACTTTTTTTTTTTACCATTTTAATCAGTATTAAGTGTATACAGTTCGATGGCATTAAGTACATTCACATTGTTGTGTGACCATCCCCACCCTCTGTCTCTGGAATGTCTCATCTTCCCCAAAGGAAACTCTGTCCCCATGAGCCACTAACTCCCCCCAACCCCCACACCCCCTGCCCCCTGGTTTCCAGCCCCTGGAAACCACCATTCTACTTTCTGCCTCTATGAATTTTATGCTCTAGGTGCCTTATATAAGCGGAATCACACAATATTTATTCTTTGTGACTGCTTGTTTCAAGGTTCATTTATGTTGTAACATGTGTCAGAGTTCCCTTCCTGTTTAACCATGAATAATATTCATTTGTATGCATATAACACATTTAGTTCAGCCACTCTCCTGTGGATGGACAGTTTGGTCTGTAAATGTAAATTTGGAAGTCAGCAGTGAATTGTAACGGTAAACAAACCTTCCTGTTTTGTATATACAAGAGTGATAGTAGGGAGAGTTGGGAGGACAGCTTCTAAATATTTGTTGGATGGATCAATAAATGGAATGGATTATTTTTTCTAGCTGTGCATAGAGTTTGTTTGAGCCACTTACATTCAATTTGCATTGGGATTAGTGGGACATGTTTGGGTGGTAATTGAGTAGGGTTGCGATTTCCAGTGTGGGGTTAGAAGAACATTCCTACTAGTAGATACATCAGAACCATCTGGAGGCTTTCTCAAATTATCCACCTTTTCTTGGTTGAAACATTGAGGTGGGGAAAATACTTTTTGGGAACCAATGGGTGAGTATTAGTATGGAATCTCAGAATCAGGTGGCCTCAGCATTCATTCTCCCTTTTCCTAAGGACGGCCCTGGATTTCCATTTGGGGATCCTCCTTTTCCTCATTGTCTGGCTATGTGTTCATGGTGGGGCTTTATCTTCAGTTCCAGGGATGAAGTATGTAACCCAAACTTAGACCCCAAATTAGGCCACAGATCATTTCCTTGAGACCATGGTGATTGTTTCACGAGTGGGCACACCTAAACTGGCCACATCAGGGTAAGTCTTAGGGCTACCAGAAAAGACTTTTGCTCTTTATGCTGAACTTGAACCTGGAAGGATGTAGAGTTGGAGCTGTGGTGGCCATACTGTCACCATGGGCGGTCCACCCTAGGAACTTAAGAATGAAGACAAGCTGTGGAGTCAGAGCTGAGGTGGAAAAAAAACCCACTCCAGATGATATTGCTTGGGCCTGAATTCAGCAGTGCCTGAAGCCAGAGTGACTCTTGATCATTTTAGTATGTGACCAAGTAAGTAATCTTTTCCCTAAAAGCCACTTGCTGTTGAAACAGGTCCAATTAACAGGTGGATAGGGATGCCTGGGTGGATCAGTCAGTTAAGTGTCCAACTCTTGATTTCGGCTAGGTCATCACCTCACAGTTTGTGACTTCAAGCCCCACTTTGTCAGGCTCTGCACTGATAATGCCAAGTGGGCTTGGGATTCTCTCTCTCCCTCTTTCTCTGTCCCTTCCCTGCTTGCACTCCCTCTTTCTCTTTCAAAAATAAATAAATAAACTTTTAAAAAAATAGGTAGAGAGACAGAGATAAGTAACTGGCATTTAAGTTGGTGCCCAGGAGTCTCTAGCTCCCAGATGCTGGGTGGTGCCCTCAAAGCGTCCTGAGCTGAGTACTATTTCTGGGAGTGAATCGGGCACTTGCTTGATTGTTGTTACTTGGTGGGATAAAACATTATGTAACACCAGGGAGAAAATCACATATGCACCAACGTGACTGTCACATTATACTGACACCATTCCCCTAAGTTACCACTCCCTGATGAGCAAATTTGGGTTACAAAACCATATGTGTAGCATAACAGATCGTATATATTCTTTACAATGTAGGCAAATATACACATGCATATATATGTAAATGTATGGATATTTATGTACATATGCACAGGATGGTTTGGGGAGGAAACACCAAAACTGGTGACATTGGCTGCCTCAAGGGGGAGAAACTGAGCATGTAGGAGAAGAGGTAGGAGGGAGATTTTTATTGTATACCTGTTCCTATGTTTTGGACATTCTCCAATCAAAAAAGTAATTTGAATTAAACATTATAAAAGCTTCTAAAAACTGGAGGAAGATTTCCCCTACATCCTCTTTCTGCTCCCCAAGCCATCTGGCTTTCTCACTAAACCCATCTGCTTGTGTCATTTTACTTCTTTAAAGCGAGACAACAGCATGGCATCCTACAATCTGTGGGCTGACCCAACGTGCACAGAGAAGGACCCAGAGGGCTGGCCAAAGAGCACAAAAACTTATAAACCATGAAAAGCCCTTCTCTAGAATGACTGAGTCTCTTGGGAGAGCTGAGATTTCAAGTGGTCCCCTTTCTTGAGCTGTTTTGGGGGTTGGGAGTCCCTGACTGGACTGCTGCTGTGGGGAGGAAGCCCTGGAAAGAGAAACCCAGGGTTGACCAGGTACCTGAGGAAAGTAGAAGGCTAAATGAGCTGAGAGAAAAGCAGGCTCTAAGAGAAGCAGAAGGGAAATGAAGAACATCCAAATAGCATATGTAACATCCTTTTTAATGGCTGCATAATATACCCCTCATCTCCCCACTGGTGAGCTTTGACTCCGCATCCTGTATTTTTGTCTCTGGAAACACTGCTGCATTGCTAGAAGGCCCTGACCAGAGCTTTTATTGCTCTTAGAGGAAGTATTTGGATAAGATTGCTCTTTGAAGGGCATAAATATTTCAAAATGCAATCAATATCATCAGAAAGCTTTCCAGAAAGGCTGTAATAATTTACATTTCACTGGCAGTCCATTAAAGCATCCTTTGTACTTCTCCTTAACCTCACCACTAATTTGTGCCCGTCGTGGATATTATTACCCTTTCCAGTGTTTGCAAGTTGATATTTTAACTTTCACCTCCTTTACTGTTTACAAAGTTGAGTATGTTTTCATATGTGGATCGGGTGTTTATTGTGTGCCTTGGAACAGCCCACACATATGGTGCACACTTCCTGGATTTTTGTGAGCTCTTTTTAGAACAGATTTTAAATTTTAATTTTTTAAAAACGTTTATTTATTTTTGAGAGAGAGAGAGAGACAGAGCAGGAGCAGGGGAGGGGCAGAGAGAGAGGGAGGCACAGAATCCAAGGCAGGCTCCAGGCTCTAAGCCGTCAGCACAGAGCCCAGATTTTCATCTTTTTTCAAATATGGTGGTTTTTTCTCATTTAACTTTATTTATGGCATCTTTGTTATAATAAAATATTTAAAGCTATCTTTTATTTATTTATTTATTTATTTATTTATTTATTTATTGGATAACTTCTGTCTCCATGTCTTGGTTAAGAAAGTATACCCAACTTGGATTGTACAGTTTCCTGTTTTTATTTTAATATTTTTGCTTTTTTTTATACATGAGAATTTAATCTTTCTTAGATTTATATATAGTGTGAGGTAGGAGCTCAGCTTTATTGTCTTCTAGTTAGAAAACCATTCAGGTCAGCAACTCTGACTACATAAACTGTTACTTCCCTGCCTTTGTCATATATTAAATTCCATTATTAACTGGGGTTCACTCTGTCCTATGTATATTATTCTATTGAATTATTTGTTTGTTCTTATGTCAATATCAGACTGATTTCATTATACTTAGGCATTTTTCATCCCGTGGGGGCCTTAAAGTATTGTGTGATTCTGCACACGAAAAGTTGGGATTTCAGTTGGAATTACATTAAATATCTATCCATTTTGGAAGAATGTATACTTTTATAATATAGTATTTTAATTCAAGAAGATAGTACATTTTTCTATTAGTTCAGATCTTGTTTCGTGCTTTTCAATCTGGTTGAATTTTTGTAGTTAAGTATGTCATGTATGTGAGTGTATGTATAATGTAAAGAATATCAATGAATCCAGTGTAAGAAATAGAGCATTGACTTTGAGGCTCTTCATCCCAATTTCTTCCTTCTTGGTCACATAGCTCTTCCTCCCTCTCACCCTGATGTAATCACTACCCTGTCCTTTGTGACCATCATTCCTTGATTTTATTTAGAGTTTTACTGTAAAATTTATGTCTGTTGCTGTAATACATATTTTTAGCGTTGTCCATTTTTAACCTTGACAAAAATGGAATCAGGCTCCATATTCTTCTGGGAAGTGCTTCTTTTGTTCAACATAATGTATATGAGATTTTTTTCAGGTTGATGCTGATAGCTGTACTTTGTTCATTTTTACTGCTGTGTATTTTTCCATTGTATGTGTCTTCTGTGATTTGTTCATCCAGTCTACTGTTGATGGATATTTGGGTTGCTTCTAGGTTCTAACCTTAATGAGCTTTTTTATAAAAAAATATCATTATGTGTTTATGTAAGAGTTTATCTAGGGCAATGGTCTTCTAACATTTTTGCTTTTCTATTCATTGAAGGAAATTTATTTATTTATTTATTTAAGTTTTTGAGAGAGACTGAGACAGCATGAGTTGCAGAGGGACAGAGAGGGAGAGAGAGAAAATCCCAAGCAGGCTCCACACAGTCAGCACAGAGCTCAGTGTGGGGCTGGATCTCACAAATTGCAAGATCATGACTTGAGCCGAAATCAAGAGTCAGACACTTAACCACTGAGCCACCCAGATGCTCCTTCACTGCAAGGATTTTAAAACTCTAAGTGTTCTCTTGAGCATTTTAAACTGAACTTCTAAAATTTTTTCATCCTGAGTGCTTGCAAAGAATGCAATTTCTAGCACATTGTGGATATTAACATTTTAAAATAATATTACTACTTCTTTAAAAAAATATAAAAACACAGAAATTGAATACCTATAAACTATTTAAAAAATACATGAAAAAATACGTGAGATCGAGTCCCATGTCAGGCTCTGTGCTAAGCGTGGAGCTCGCTTGGGATTCTCTCTCCCGCTCTCTCTGTTCCTCCCCCACTCATGCGCACACACACACACACACACACACACACGCACACACACACTCTTTCTCTCTCTCAACAAAGAAGCATTTAAAAAAATAAAAAATACATAATACATGTGCAAACTCTTTTTTAATAGTCAGAAAATTTACACTCTTCCTTTTTCTCCTTCACTGTTCACTTACCTGCCCCACTGAACTGTATTTCATTATAATAGATTTTTATGCTGGGAAATTCTGATCACCCTAGTCACCTACATTTCTGCTATAAAAATATATATGAAAATTGAAGAAAATGATGTGACCATAGAGCTTTAAGTTTGAATAGCTTATGTAGCTAGAAATACAGAAGTATGTCTTCTGTATTTGGTTATTTCTTAGCTGTTATTTGTACACAATTGATCAAAGCAACACAAACGTACCACATTTATAGAAAACAAACCCCAGAATTCTATTTTGGAAATGCATCTCTCAATGGGATGAATGACATTTCCCCCCATTTCTTTCATATGTATATGTGCATGACTATTATTCTTTGCAGGAATGGGGGCAATGTTCAGATTAATTCTATTCCAATATTTTGTTTTAACCAATGCAGGCATTGAGAAGCCTCAGTCACATAAATAAATAAATAAATAAATAGGAATGGAAACAATTTCGTTATGGCAATGCCACTCAATTTTAGTACTCCTTCCAAGATGAATGCCAAAACTACAATAACGATCTGCCATTAATTTTTAATTGTCTGTTAATGGATACATCTGCCTTCCTTTTTGTTGAACACAAAATAGTGTAAACTGCTTGACTTGCAAAAGGATTTATCAGCCAGTCATTGGAGACGTGAGATTTCGCAGTCTCTGGGAAGTATACCAAAAAAGCTTTACCAAGATGTATCAAATTACTGTACTGTCTCTCTTACTTTCTCACTGAGAGACTGGAAGTTATCCTGTTTAGCCCAATATATCTAAAATGTTTGGGTAAATGGAAATTTTGTGAACTTTGACAAAGCTTTGTCAATATATTTTGAGTGGAAAATTCTATATAGAGAAAAGTTGAAAAAATAGTATCCATCCAAGTATCCATCATTAAACATCAACTACTACCATACATGGCAATCCTGTTTCATCTAAACCCTATCCCTTCCTCTCCTGATTATTTGAAAACCAATACTAGATATTATCATTTCATCTGTGAACATTTCAGCACATCACTCTAAAGCAGTAGGACTCTTCTTTTTATTAATATCACATCTAAGAAGTGAATATGGAATATTAAATTTCTAGGCAGTGTTCAGTCTTCCCCAATTGTCATGATTTTTATTTTGCATTTTATTTGAATCGATATTCAAAGGATATATTTGGTTTATAGTCTATGGACCACATAAGGTCCATGCGTTGCAACTTATGAGTAATGTGTACACTTCCTCCTGGAGGCATGTGATGTCCACTTGTATCTCTTTTAGTGATACCTATAATCATCGATGATCATTGCCTAGATCCATTAATTTATTTATTGGTGTTGCAAAATAATAATCCTTTATCATTCCTCTGTGTTTATTAGCTATACTCTATCTATAAAAAGAAGGCCTTGGCCACTGGGAACTCTTCAGGTTGCCTGTTGTATCCTTTTGATATGACCTCATAGAGTCCTATATCTCTCAAGGAAATAAATAAAATCTATACTTTAAATATTCCCAAAAAAAAAGGAAACTCCAGGCCCAGATTACTTCACTGTTCAGTTCTATAAAATATTTAAGGAAAAAACATCAACTCTACACTACACAACTCTTTCTGAAAATAGCTCACTTCCTTAACTTCTTGACACTATAAGACACTTCAGGCTCATCTTGTATTTTCCCTGTCCCAGCCCTGGAATCAGCTACTTCTCTAAGGAGTCCTGGTTCCTTTTCACTGGAGAATGGTTTTGGAAACTGAGATCTGTGTGCTGACTGTTCTTGTTGCTCCTGGGATGTTTGTGTTACTGAGCCATACACACACACACACACGTATATTTGTTTTTCTATTAAAAAATAACAGTCACTAATTCATATTGGTATTTCTGACTCCAGTCCAGCAAGAGGGTTTATTCTAGCATTCTTCCTTTGTTCATTTGTAATTTCTTGCTTTGACAGTGAGAAACTTGGCTCTTGTTAGCTGCAGTATATTTGCTAATTGGTTGGACCATAGTATTCTACAATTTCAAAATTGCTGAGTTTCCCATCTTAGGGCTAAATCATTCAGTGTTTCACTATTATATATAATGTAATGCGATGCAATGTAATATAATATATACATTATAATATATTAATATATTAGCATGGTACTATAATATAATATTTTTGGTAGATGCCCTTTATCAGAATGTAGAAATTCTTTTCTTAGTGTAAGAGAGTTTTAATATGTTTCTTGAATTTTGTCAAATTCTTTTCTGCATCTAATGAGATGATGACATGATTTTTCTTCATCAGTCTATATACATGGTGAATTGCATTGATTGATTTTTGAATGCTGATTGATTCAGCCTAGCATTTCTGTGATGAAACACATTTTCATCCTTTTGAGATATTGCTGGGTTTCACCTGCTAACATTTTGTTTAGGATTTTTGCATCTATGTTTATGAGACATAAATGAGGATTTTCTTTTCTTGTAATGTTTTTCTTTGATTTTGGTATGAAGATAATGCTGGCCTCCTAAACGAGTTGGGGAGTATTCCCTTCTTTTCCACTTCTAGAAAGGGTTGTGTAGAGTTGATATTATTTTTCCTTAAGTATTTGATAGAATTAGATGGTGAAATAATCTGAGCCTGGAGTTTCTTTTTCTTTTTCTTTTTCGGAAGGTTTCAAAGTATGGATTTAATTTCTTTGAGAGATATATAACTATTTAGGCTATTTTTTCTTGACTGAGTTTTGGTGGTTTGTGTCTTTCAAAGAAGTGAAGACTGTTGAAAGTGTATTTTTTCTAAGATGTCAAATCTATGGGTATAGGGGTGTTCATAGTATATCCCTAATGACTATTTAATTTCGGTGGGATCAGTAGTGATGTCTCCTCTTTTACTGGAGATATTGGTAGTTTGTGTCTTCTCCCTTTTTCCCCTTGGCAAATATTTTTTAGAGCTTTATTAATTTATTGCTTTTTTCAAAGAATCAGCTTTTGGGTTCATTGATTTTTCTCTATTGTTTCTTCTGTTTTTAATTTCATGATTTCTGCTCTCATCTTTATCCTTTTTTGGCGTTTTTGCTTGCTTTGGGTTTGTTTTGTTTTCATTCCTCTAGTTTCTTAAGGTGCATGCAAAATTACTTTTCTGAGAACTTTCTTCTTTTCTGACAGAGGCAATTTATGCTTTCTATGGCCTGAATGCTGGTGTTCCCACATATTCATATGCTTATCATTAGTGTGGTACATTTGTTTTAATAGATGAGCCAGTGTTGATACATTATTATTAATGAAAGTCCACAGTTTACATGAGGGTTTACTCTTAGTGTTGTACATTCTATAGGTTTTGACAAATGCATAATGACACGTATCCACCATCACCATATCATATCATACAGGGTAGTTTCACCTTCTTAAAAATCCTCTAGCCCCACCTATTAATCCAATCCCCCAAACCCTGGCAACCAAGTGATTTTTACTGTCTCCATAGTTTTGCCTTTTCCAGAATGTCATAAAGTTGGAAGCATATGGTATGTAGTCTTTGCATATTGGCTTCTTTCATTTAGTAATCTGCGTTTAAGTTTCCTCCACGTCTTTTCATAGCTTGATAGCTCGTTTCTTTTTAAAACAGAACAATATTACATTATCTGATGTACCACAGTGTATTTACCCATTCACTTATTGAAAGATCTCTTGGTTTTTTCCACATTTTGGAAATTATGAATAAAGCAGCTATAAATATAAAGATGCTATAAAAATATATATATTTTTAAAGTTTATTTATTTATTTATTTAGAGAGAGAAAATGCGCAATGAGCAGGAGAAGGGCACGGAGAGAGGGAGAGAGAGACACAATCCCAAGCTGACTGTGGGGAGCACAATGGGGGGCTTGATCTCAGGAACCATGAGATCATGACCTGAGCTGAAATCAAGAGTTGAACGCTTAACTGACTGAGCCACCCAGGTGCCCAGTAATATATTTTTATTTTATTTATTTTATTTATTTATTTGTTTGTTTATTTTAGCTTATATTCATTCTTTTTTCCTGATCCTTTTTTTTATTTTTATTTTTAAAATTTTATTTAAATCCCAGTTAGTTAACATATGGTGTAACAATGATTTCAGTAGAATTTAGTGATTCATCACTTACATATAACACCCAGTGCTCATCCCAACAAGTGCCCTCCTTAATGCCCATCACCTGTTTAGTCCATTGGGTGCCCAGTAATATATTTTTAAATAAAGGGAAGAAGTGGGGGTGGGAGGACTTTCTAAGAGTGACAGAAACCGTAAAGAAAACAGTTGTTGTAATTTCTGGACTTAGTTAAAAATGCACCATAACTAACTTATGACAAACAGCAGGGGGTGGTATTTGCAAGACATTTGACAACCATTGACAGTTCTGTTTTACTTAGCACACAGTGAATTTAAACCACATTAAGATTTCCAAACTCTGATTATTCTATTTTGTTTTATTGTATTACCTGCGTGCCTGTGATAGAAGAGGGAAATATCAGCGATCTCTTTTGGATCTGTCCAAGAAATTTTGTTAAGTATTTAGATCTCTCAGGAATGACTAGATTTCAGTATACATCTCACTGATAGGGAAACTATTATTAAGAAGGACAACCATAATTCTCCAGACTTTTGGAGGTGATGCCCAGGACAGAGCTACAATTTTCAAACAATGACGAGCTCACAGACTTCTTTGTAGGACCAAATATTTGCTGTTTTTCTCTGTAGCTGTAGGAGGAAAGGAACAATTTCCCCCCCTCTTTATTGCTGACATTTCTCTCACCAGTGTTTGAAGTGCTGTCACTGCAATTCCATGAATTAATGTTGAGAGAAAAGAAGAGACCGAATGGCTATAAACTCTGAATGCAGAAAAGAAATGGGCAAAAAAGGATTGTTTAGCAGGTGTAACAGAGAGTGGCTGATATTTTGCTTTCTTGAATCAGAAATAAAGGCCTTTCTTGAATCAACTGGAAAAATAAATATAATTTAACAGAAAAAAATCAACCAAGTCTTTGAAGAGAATGTGTAGAGGAAAAGGAAACCGTCCCAAATAGAAGGCCATCCCACCTCAGTCTACAGAGTAGCTGAGGAAATGCCTAAATACAGAATCAAGATTCTTTTTTTCCCTCAATGGTTAATTTGTATTTTCTCTGAGGCACAGAAAGTAGCTGATTGAGATCCAGTCTTCTGTCTCTGGTGGAGACAGAGGAGTATTAGCCTGGGTAGTTTACATGTTCACCTCAACCATGAAAACCATGCATTTGATACCTTTGAGCAAGGTCCCTTTCTTGCATGTTAACTATTTACAAAATATATGCTGAGGCAACTAAATGAGTTGGCTTCAGTCATAAAAATAAAATAAAATTCGTGATAAAGCAGTTTAGAGCTGATAAAGTTCTATTCAAAATAATTATTGGGCACCTGGGTGGCTCAGTCGGTTAAGCATCTGACTCTGGCTCAGGTCATGATCTCGTGTTTTGTGAGTCCAAGCCCCACATGGGGCTCTCTGCTATCAACGTGGAGCCCACTTTGGATCCTCTGTCTCCCTCTCTCTCTTCCCCTCCCCTGTTCTCTCTCTCTCTCTCTAAAAAAAATAAACCTTTAAAAACTAATAATTATTTTTGTTTTGGAGGAGCCTTGTTTTTCTTTTTTTTTAATCTTGGCAAAAATGAGATATCAGAGGTATTTCTAGCTGGTGAAAGAAAATGATATCTTCTATGCATTAGACACATGCCTTTCTGTCCTCCATAGCAAGAGGGCAAATACCCACCCCATTCAGTGTAATAGCCATTATTATTTGGGAAGTGAAGACTACAATATTATTATGGGAGAATATTTTGTAAGTCACACATGGCTTTCATCACAAAATGTGAATTGTGTTTATCTGCATTATGATTGCCCTTCTCTCTAAACTAAGCCAAGAACCAAGAGTTACCTGTGTCTCATTTTCCTGCTTCTAGGTGCTCTTCAAGAAGCAGTCTGAACTCAAACGTGCAAGCCACCAGTGGAACTCTGCCCCACGCAACCTAAGGATGTCTCCAGAAGGGCGTTTAAACTACCCAGGACTCAGGTGCTCTGCAGCAGGGCCAGTGGGCACAGGGAGAGGTGGAGCATTGCCCAGGGCAGCGTGAGGGGCCCAGAGCACCCCTGACCCCTTCAGTGCTTGTCGCTTTGCCTCAATCACACCGTGGGGTGGGACCGGATGTCGCCCTGGTTTCTGTGCATGTACGAATCCACCTGTGTGGGAAGAAACCTACTAAACCTTGTTTACCCCTCAGGTCAGAGCACCGGCAACCCAAGTGCAGGGCATTTGGCAGAGAAATAAGAGAGAGGGCAGAGCCAGAGACCATCTCAGCAAGATGCTGGCCTTGAGCTCAGCCTTCACTGCCATCCCGAATTACGTATAAGAAACTATCTTTATCCCAGAGAGGTATGTGGCAGGGATAGGGAGATGCATATCCAGTCTGAACGTTTTATTTCTCCCAGAACCACTACATTTGGGATCCAGTGAAAGGCAGCGGCTGGCTTGGTTTGGGGTGACTCAGAGGTTGATAGGCTTCTCTGGGTCTCCATTCTCCTGACTAACTTGGGTAGAGAACTTGTTTTGCACAGAAGCATTGTGAAGCTGTGGTGGGGAGAAAGGAATGCAGCCGTTACTAAAAGCAGAACAAAACAGAAAACTCTTCTCCTCTGGAGTCTCCGAGGGCTTCTGGGTCACTTGGAGAATGGCTTTTTGAGGAAACACACCTGTTGTTCTTTTCCTGTTCCCAGGGACACGGTCTAACACCTGCCCTCACCAGACAGAATTTGTGGCGGCCAGTTTTTTCTTCTCTCACTGCGTGTGTGTGTGCGCATGTGTGTGTGTGTGTGTGTGTGTGTGTGTGTGTTTGAAGAGACCAGAAGCCAATGAGAGAGCTGCACAGGAGAGGAGGGAGGGGAAGATTGCTCAGACACCCTCTGTAGAACTTGCAAAATATCCCAGGGCCCACCAGATAACAGGGTTCTCCCTATCTCTGTCTCTCCCCATTTCCCTCTATCTCTGTCCTCTGTCTCTGTCTATCCCTGTCCCTCTTGTCCCAGGTCCACCAGTAACATCTGTGTCAATCTGGACATTTGATCTTTCTAAACCTTATCTTTATTCTTAAATAATTAGGGTCAAGGATTATATACCCTAAAGCCCTCAATAAGAGCAAACTGAAAATATTACTGATATTATATTTTTCAGAACCTAAAATTTTGAACAGAATGAGCTCAGAGCAATGAAAAGCCCTTTGGTGATACAAGCTTATTTCCTGTGTTTGTGCAAAAGCGTTTCCACATATACACACAGCCCCTGCTGCACCCATACCTGGGTGCACATGTAGGGTGCCCTCCCCGCTGCTGGGCAAGGAAAGATGCTTGAACTTCCTCCCCTACTTTTCCCCTGGAACTCATAGGATGCCCTTTGAAAAACAGGCTGAAAACTTGCCTTTTAAAAAAAAGGTTATTTACTTATTTTGAGTGGGGGGAGGGACAGAGAGAGAGGAAGAGAGAATCCCAAGCAGGCTCTGCACCGTCAGCACAGAACTTGATGTGGGGCTCGAACCCACAAATTGTGGAATCATGACCTGAGCAGAAACCAAGAGTTGGATGCTTAATCAACTGAGCCACCCAGGCACCCTTGAAAACTTGTCTTTTGATTTTAATCTTCCTTTCCATCACTTGTTTTTGTTGAATACACCACCCAACTTGGTGGAAACAGTTTCCATTCTAAAGCGAGGGAAAAAGATTTCAGGGGGTATGGCTCAAAGTGATCTGCTCAGGTAAAACTTTTTTTTTTTTTCTGATAAACACAGGCTATTGTTTAAAAATTTATTTAAACCTCATCGTTAGCCAGAATGTAGTTATAAGCAGCAGGGTTCTATTCCTGGGAGATGACCGGCCTCTACCCTCTCACTGGCGGTTTCCTACAAATGCACCTGCTTCTGCTCCCACATCAGCGCGGACGGTCTCCAGCCCTTCCAGTGGGGGAAGGAGGGATGACATTACTGTTACTCTGGGTAAACCACAGTGAGTTTCAGATCACTTTGCACTTCCCCCAGAGGTGGCTCCACCTTTCCTCTCCCTGCGCTCTCTCTGACCACTAGCTGGAGTGTTGCAGGACGCAGGGCTCCCCAAGGGGGATGCAGGGGACCCCCTTCCACTCTCCTTCTCTTAGAGGTGCTTTCCTGGCAGGAAGGAGCTCTGGTGTAACCCCCCCCCCCTCCCCCCCCCCCCCCCCGCCGTCCACCAAACGGATGAGGTGCTTAATAACATTTATTAACGGATTGATGGGAGGACGGATGGCTGGAGATGAGAGGCGGCTGGATGGGCAGCCCTGAGTACGGTTTTGAGCAGGGGGGAAGCCTGATGTCTGGAGGGGACTGAGTGGCCCCCAGGGCACAGCGACGCGCGGGGATGGAGTGGGGAGGAGAGGCAACAGCCGTGTGGCCCCAGATGGCAGCTGGACTGGAGGAGTAGCACTGTGACTGGGGAGGGAAAAATCCGCCCTCCCCCGCTCCGCCTAAACAATTGAGGAAGCTGAGAAAGCCTGAGACGGCCTGGAGAGGGACTCTTTTTTTCACTTCTCTTCCGTTCAGTCTGGCTTCCGGGCTAGGGGCCGAGGGCGGTCACCCCCCTCCCCACTCTGCGCCCCCCCCCCCGCACGGGGCAAGAATCACCGAGGGGTCCAGGCAGGTGCAGCCCCTTGAGTCCCACCGTCCCTCCATCCTGCGGTCCTGGGCAAAGAGGGCTTCATGTCTCTGCCGTGTTAGGGACCCCGCAGTGCATTGTCCCTCCCCCCCCCCCCCCCACAGGTAAAAGAACTGATGATGTCACCTGACTCCAAGGTTCTCTCTCTGCGAGTCTATGCACACCAGCCCCCTTCCTGGCCGTGCTCCCCCTCTGGAGACCACCACCGAAGACGATCCAAGGGCAGTCAGTATGTGGGAAAACAGAGGACCTTGGTTTCAAAATCCTCAACATCGAAAATAAGCTGTTATCTCAAAAACATCAGCTTCCAGCATTGCCACCACCCATGCAATCACGTCTTCCAAAAAAACAAACACAAAAACAAAAACAAAAACAAAAACAAAAACAAACAAAACAAAACAAAACAAAAACTCCATCTTTCAAACTCCATCCTTGAAAAGAACCAGACAAAGATGAGAATTATGTTCAGGTTTGTTCCTTCTCCAACTTTCAATAGGGGGAACTGGGCTAGACTGATGTATTAGTCAGTGTTCTCCAGAAGACAGAACCAATAGAACATATATATGAATACATATACTTTAAGGAATTGACTCATGTAATTATGGGGGCTGGTAGGTCCAAAATTTGTAGGGCAGGTTGGCAATCTGGAAACTCAGGCAGGAGAGGAAATTAAAGTCTTGAGGCAGGATTCTTTCTTCTCTGGGAAACTTTGCTTTTTGTTCTTAAGGCCTTCAACTGATTGCACGAGGCCCACCCACGTTGGCAGGCAATCTTAAGGACATCCAAAGAACACTCTCACAGCAATACCTAGATCAGTGTTTGGTTAAATCACTGGGTGCTATGGCTTAGCCAAGCTGACACCTAAGATTAACCATCACACTTGATTAGACAGGCCCCTTCATGGATGGCAGGATGACAGAAAATTCTTGGGGCTGATCTCCATCCAGCAGACCCACACTTGCTTTGACATAAAAGCAGGGCCTGACTTGAATACCCAGTACTGTGGTTCAATCTGGATAACTCTTATTCAAACTGGACATTCAGGGGCACCTGCGTGGCTCAGTCGGTTGAGCGTCTGACTTCGGCTCAGATCATGATCTTGCAGTGTGTGAGTTCAAGCCCCACATTGGACTCACTGCTGTTAGCCTGTCAGTGCAGAGCCCTCTTCAGAACATCGCTGCTTTTCTTTTAGGCGTTGTTGGATGTAAGCGTGATGCTTGGAACCCCAGCAGCCATCTTGCATCCATCCTGATCTTGAAGGCAACACTTCCAAGCAGACAGACAGATGGAACAAACCTGAGCCTTGAACCAGCCAGTCCTGAAGCCCACCCTATCTCTGGATTTCAGAAATGTCAACCTACAAATTTCCTGATGCTTCAGTTCTTTTGGAACTACACTTGGGAATATTTGAACTAATGAAGAATTCTCCATATTCCTTTTTAAAAAATCTTTAAATCTCTCAGATCTTTCCTGTTCCCATGCTTCTTCTGAGGACAGGGCACTGAGAACAGATGAACTGGTTTCTCTTTTCTTATTCCTAGAATTGGGAAAGGCCTCCCTCTACTACTAACGTGTCTGATCCATAGTAGACATTCAGCGAATCCTGAGTAACGTGAAAACTCCATTTAGTTGGATGATTTTGATAAAATGGGAGAGAGTAGGGGAAATATGAGCCTCTCTTGGCAAGTCTTCTGTGTGTTTCCTTTACAGTTTTTGGGAGAAACACAGCTTACCTTTGAACACTTTCCAAGGAATTTCTTTGGCAAAAATTTCCATGTGAGTAAATGTTTAACAAAACCCTTTCTTCATCTCTGCTATAAAATACCTTTGGGCCAGCTCTCCAGCTTTATTCCCCCTGTAGAGCAACAGAGGTGGGATGCAGTCTGGATTACTGGGCAATGACAAAGACCCCTTGTGTGAGCCCGGGGCTGGACCGGGAGTCTGGGGATGGACCAGCCGCACGCCTGGAGGGAGGCTCTTCTCCTGTAACCCTGCTGCAGCCGACACTTTCTTGGGCTGTTTATGCCTCATCCAGATGCCTTCCTGAAGGGAGGCCAGATCATCCACTGTCTCCTGGATCTGTACTGATGTCTCAGAAGGCTTCAAGGTTGGCACATTCAGACCCAAAGTCTTCACCTTGCTCTGCTCAAACCACTCTCCCTCTGAAGGTGCAGGGCAGTGAAGGGAGCTACATGTCACAGGGTGGCCCAGACAGAAATCTGGTTCCCTCCCTGATTGATACAGGAATCTCCTTCTTTTGAAAGTTCATGGTACGCCACTTTGCTTTTATAAAAGACTTACAGGGGCGCCTGGGTGGCTCAGTCAGTTGAGTGTCTGACTTCGGCTCAGGTCATGATCTCACAGCTCGTGAGTTCGAGCCCCACGTCAGGCTCTGTGCTGACAGCTCGGAGCCTGGAGCCTGCTTCAGATTCTGTGCCTCCCTCTTTCTCTGCCCCAACCCACTTGCATTCTGTCTCTGTCTCTTTCAAAAGTAAATAAACATTAAAAAGATTTTTTATGAAAGACTTACATTAGTACCTGTTTTGCTTAGTGAAAGAAATCTGAAGAGGATTTTCATTTTTATGACAAACAGCAAAAAGTGAAAATAGATTTCAGCGTTGGTTTTGCAATGAGACTTTGGAGGGGCAGATGCACCCCAGGCAGTGAGGGCGGCCCTGTCAGTGCTTTCCCCTGGAGCTCCACACAGCGTCTCAGCATCCAGCCTCCCGAGCTCTGGGCTTTATCTCAACTGATTTTGTGCACCTGTTAGCGACATGTGCCTGAAGAATGGTTATTTTGTGGGTCTGGGAATGCTCAAAAAATTTTCATATAAATTAACAGTAATTGTTTCTTTGCTTTATGCCATGTTGGCTTTCAAAAGGTTTCCTAGGAATGTCCTGCTTTTGGAAAAAGCAGACAGCCTGTGTTGCTGTCTAGGACCACCTGGTGTTGATTCTGCCCCTCCTCAGTGCTGCCCATGGACATCCTCTCCTTTCCATCCATTTCTTTTGCTACAGCTCAGGCCCTGACGGCTGAGATGGAAATCTTCTCTTCTAAATGTTGTCCCTGCCCCCGGGCTTACATTTATATAATCCAACCACCACGTTGCTGCTACGGGAACTTCTTAAAATATACTAAGCTCTTTAAAAGCCTCCAGTGACTTCCTTTCTGTAGGAGACAGCCATGGAGCCCTGGAGGTGATGCCCAGGACCCCCCTCAGCCCTGTCTCTCCCTGCCCCAAGCCTCCCGCATGTTGATTCACCTCTTCGTCCTTGACAGTGGCCTCCCCCAACCCAAAGTGACTGCCCAGAGAGGCCAGCATGTTCCTAGACAGCGCACGGCAGCCTATCTAGGGAGCCTGTGTACTCTCCTTTTGGTGGACACCTTATTTCTCCAGTAAATTTCCCTTAGACCCACTTCCATGTGCCTTTCATCCTTCCACCACGCAGTCACGTGCGTGAAGCAGGAGCCATGTACCGTTTATGTTCTATCCCTGGTGCCCACATAGAACCCGGCACTCAGTACTCACGTAGTAAACGCATGTGGAGCTGGACCAGATTAACTCAAGGAAGGAGAGACCGAGTAAGGCTGGCCAAATTGGGACTACTGCCTTCAGGAGGTGGTCCTTGGCCTGAAAACTCAAAGTTCCTTAGTGTGTCCAGGGCTTGAGGAGCTTAAACTTAACACTCGTGGAACATGTCTGGAGTCAGTTACGTGATACAGTTGTAAGGTTCAATATGGCACCTTTATTACCAATACAGGCTTGGAGAATGATGCTTGGGTGTCACATCGAGTTCCTGAGACTCACCCCACATCCAGTTGCAGGCTGCCCAGGGTGACTGCAGGTCCCTCACAGCTACAAAGGAGCACAGAAGGAGGGGCAGCTATCAACAAGATGGCAGGGGAGGAGCCACCAGACACGCCCTCATCTGATTTCCTGTTTCTGCTGAATTCATGACCTCTGCTCAGATTCCACCCCAGTGTCTGCCCTCTTCTCTTTACTACCATCGAACAGTTGGACACGACCCTTTTCCCAAAGTCCCACGGACAACACACATGATTGAACTGGCCTTTCCTGGGTTTGAGGTTAAGATGTTGCATTATAACACAGCTCGACCAGCAACAGGAAATATACCATAAGATGGACCCACTCTGGCCTGCTGTGTGTTTCATACGTCCTGTGAGGGAAGAGAAGCCTTCACATTTTAAAATGGTTGAAGAAATCAAAGGAAGAATTAGGGGCGCCTGGGTGGCTCAGTCGGTTGAGCATCCGACTTCAGCTCAGGTCATGATCTCACAGTCTGTGAGTTCGAGCCCCGTGTTGGGCTCTGTGCTGACAGCTCAGAGCCTGGAGCCTGCTTCAGATTCTGTGTCTCCCTCTCACTCTGCCCCTCCCCTGCTCATGCTCTATCTCTCTCTTTCTCAAAAATAAATAAAAACATTAAAAAAATTAAAAAAAAAAGGAAGAATTATGTTTCATGGCCACATAGGAAAGTTACATGACATTCAGATGTCCCTGTTCATTAAGTTTTATAGGAATGTAGCCTCGCATTGCCTGTGGCGGCCAGGGCAGAGCTGAGCAGACTATAGACCATTTTTAAGCCTAAAATATTCACTATCTATATATAACCCCTGCTTTAAGACATTACAGTTCCTTCATTTCCCCGTCACTGGAATTTCTCAGCGACTGCTTTTCCTAAGGCTCAGCCCCACCCCGCTGTGGTGACCCCTTTTCTCTCCTTCATCATGCCAGACCCCTCTTGTGCATTCCGTCCCGGACCTCTTCTTGCCTTGGAAAGTCCCCCCAAGTCCCCTCAACAACCTCATCATCCTCTCTCGAAGGTGTGGGGATGGGGATGGGCGTCTTTTATGACCAACTCCAATGAAATCAGAGCATGTTTCTGAATAAAATAGAGAATTCTGCCACCGGCTTTTAATGTAACACGTGTCTCCCCTCGACAGCATCGTTGCACAAAATAGGGCCCAGAGGTAGGACATCCGCACAGCTTCACAGTCCACCACCTTCCTTCCTGCAGACATCCTGTGACGGTTAGTTTCTCATCCTTTTTGTTCTTACTGCTACAATTTTTAACAAAAACAAAAAAATTTTTTTCCTTTGGATTTTATTTACCTAAAAGCACTTGAAAAAAAAAAGAAAAGAAAAGGTGGCATGTCTAATGCAAGGAGGAGAAACTGAAGTGAAATTATGTAAAAAAGCATATAAAGAATCTGACACAGACAGAGACGGGGACTCAAAAAATAATATAGCTGACTGCAGAAGTCATCTGAAAACGCTCAGTGTGCATGAGTAATACACAAGTTAATTAAAACGGCAAGAAAAATCAGAAAGCATATAACAAGGAAGGCAGATATCCCAGGGTTAGAAAACACCCAGTTTTTGACTCTGAGGAGCACCCTGGAGGCCCAGTTACTGCCTCTCTCTTTCAGGGCTCGCTGTTGCTTTCCCACATACTCCTGCACCTTGGTCAGGAAGCGCCTGTGCTCTTCCCCGTGGGCACTGCCCCCGTCTTGCAGCAGCATCTGGGCTTCAAAGAAGAGGCTGTTGGTGTGGAAGGCGCCCTGGTTCTCCCTCTCCAGCCTCTCGACCACGGCCATCAGCTGGGCCCGCTGCTCCCCCTGCTCCTCCCCGGTGGCCTTGTTGTTGAAGGCACAGTACCTCTTGCTGCACTCCTGGACCACGCTCCTCAGGCTATGGTTGTCCGTGTTTGCGACGTAATTGTCCAAGGACTCGCCCATCAAGTCCTCCTTGTGGGTGAAGAGGACCACCATGTATTTCATGGCTTCTTCCCCGAAGATCTCCATCACCCTCCTCACCGCCACCATGTCCTGGGCGGTGAAGCGCCCCAGCTGGGTCACCAGCAGCAGCACGTGGGGCCCCGGGGCAGAGAGCAGGTAGCAATCCCCGATGTCCTTGTACGTGTCCTGGGTCTGAGCCCCTGCCTCGAAGATGGGGGGTGTGTCAACCACCAGGATGTTCCTTCCATCCCAGGTCCCTGTCTCTGCCTGGCACTTTCTGGTCACAGGCTGGCTTCTCAGCTTGGACTCGAACACTGGCTGGCAGAGGATGCTGTTCCCTGTGGCACTCTTCCCGCTGCCTGTCTTGCCCACCAGGATGATCCTCAGTGAGGACGATGTTGCAAACCAGTTATCTTCCCCTCTGCCTATAAAAAAAACAATTTGTGTGTGTCTTACTAAGTTAGCGATTAAGATTTCCAGGGCAGGGACCTTCATGGAATCGCGTGAAAACTCGTGGACCTCCCTGTCGCCAAAACAGTCACATCTAAATACATATGAAAGTTCGTATCCTTTTTTTTAAATATTTTTTTAACGTTTATTTTTGAGACAGAGAGAGACAGAGCATGAACAGGGGAGGGTCAGAGAGAGAGGGAGACACAGAATCTGAAACAGGCTCCAGGCTCTGAGCTGTCAGCACAGAGCCCAACGCGGGGCTCGAACCCACAGACCGTGAGATCACGACCTGAGCTGAAGTCGGACGCTTAACCGACAAGCCACCCAGGCGCCCCGAAAGTTTGTATCCTTTAGGATGTTCTTGGATCATAGAAAGCCTATGTTAGAAATTAGAAGCTTGGACCCACAGCCAAGGGAGGGACCGCTCCACTGAGAAGGATGCTCTAAGCACTTCATCTACAGCAGGGAAAATACAGCTTTTTTTTAAAGGAATGTGATCCCAGGGCTTTTCCATAGATGGTGCTTTGGTCAATTTCATGCTAGATAAATGTGAGATTAGAAGGAGGCAGAGGATGAGAAGCCACGAATGAGAAAACATTATCACCTCTTTTCCACCCACAAATCCCCAGGCTCAATGCACACATAGGAACCTCAGGCGTAAAGTGCATCTCAGCTGTCAGAGCTTCGGTGACCTCCTGCCAAGGACTAGCTGAATGTCCCTGGATGTCTGCTCTGTGGGTGGGCAGTTGGAGGCTTGAAACTGAGATGACAGAAGGTCGTTAACGTCAAGGACAAAGTCTGGGAGATGCCCCTGGATGGGAGGCTGAAGAAAAGTGGAAGAAAGGACATTAGAAGCACATGTGTTGGAGATATCTGGCTGAGTGAACTACACAGGAAACTGGCTGAGTGAACTGCACAGGGAGGTGTTGGAGGTGGGGTGACACGAGCCAAGAGCTAAAATCTTCAAGGGTTGGAGGGGGGTGAGAACCCGAGGACTTTTTAGAGTCTTTATGAGTTCAAATGAATTAAGGCCATTTCAGGCTCCTAAAATCTGTTATTTGATTCCTTCTACTCAGTGTTGGTTCCTCCTCTCCTGAAGCATTTGGAGCATGCAGGGTTACTAAATCTCTACGGGAACTCTTCCTCTTTCCAGTTGGGAGCAGACAAGGAAAGAGAAATCATTTTCACAGCCTGGTTCCAAATCCTCCAAACCCTGACGTGAAGTTTCACCTCCACATTTCCCACCAATCATGTGCAGGCGAGAGTGTGCTGGGCATCATGATGACAGGGAAGGGGAAGAACAGGTGACAGTTGTCTCTTTCTTCTTCAGCTTATTTTTTTTTATGTTTACTTATTTTGTGAGAGGAAGAAAGCGCGAGCAAGGGAGGGGCAGAGAGAGAGAGAATCCCAAGCAGCCTCCGCTCTGTCAGTACAGAGCCTGTGGCAGGGCTGGATCTCACAAACCATGAGATCATGACCTGAGCCGAAGTCAAGAGTTGAATGCTTACCTGACTGAGCCACCCAGGTGCTTCTTTATGTGTATTGTCTTTGGTGATATGTTTCTTCATATCACCCATTTTTAATTTATTATTTATTTCATTTTTGATGTCTTAGTATTAAGTTTGAAGATTTCTTTTTTTTTTAATGTCTATTTATTTTTGAGACAGCGAGAGACAGAGCATGAACAGGGGAGGGTCAGAGAGAGAGGGAGACACAGAATCCAAAGCAGGCTCCAAGCTCTGAGCCATCATCACAGAGCCCAATGCGGGGCTCGAACTCACAGACCGCGAGATCATGACCTGGGCTGAAGTCGGATGCTCAACCGACTGAGCCACCCAGGCGCCCCATGAAGATTTCTTTTTTGAATATACCATAATTAGGTATGGATTTTTCCAATATTTTCTCCCAGTCTGTAGCTTATATTTTTTCATTCTCTGGACAGTGTGTTACACCAAAGAGTGCCACCCAGGCACCTTCTCAGTTTAAAGTAACTGGGTTTCTGTCCCCGTGTTTGAGGTGAGAGTCGGTGGAGACAGAACAGTGATGCTCCTGGGTGCCTGGAGCTCCTGCAAACACCAAGGCTTTCTTACCTTCAGTCATAGTTCCATATCTGCTTCTCTGAAGCCCTTCCATTCTCTTCTGGAATAAAAAACAGGAAAGGAATGAAAGCAAGTGTCCATATGGGAGTTGCTAAGGCCTGAGAACACTTTCAATTCAGACAACTAAGAATAATTATCCTAGGATGAGCCATTTCCATTGCTAATTTTCTAACTCATATTATACTTCCAAACATCTATGAATAACTTTATGCAAGCCAGGCAAAGTTAAGTTAGGTTATGTTAACGCAATGCACTGTTGCTTTTTTTTTTTTTAACTTATAGGAAATTAGGAAAGATTTTTAAAATGGAATCAGTTGGTTTTTCTTTCTCCAACTTGAAAAGGCATGAAATGAAGAAAGCATTCTTCTATGGAACCAGGAGTGGGGCATTATTATTAGTTGGAATCAAAGTAGGCAAACTTGCTAGGATACAGAGAAAAAAAACAACAACCCTGCCTTTCTGTAAATAACACTGATTTGTTTGAAGTACTTAGAGTTTTTGCTCCCAGAAACTGTGTCAGATACTCCATTGGCAAAGAGGAAAGCACAATGTTCCTTCCAGTGGGAGA